>NW_010323999.1:0-9625 GCF_000700745.2 Antrostomus carolinensis
TTTTTTTCTCCCATCTGAAGAGCAGACCCCCTCATTTTCCCTGCACTCACCAAAGACCTCCTACAACCAAGGTCTGGTCTTTAATGGGAAGGACAGAACTGAGCCGTTCGGAAATGGCTCTTGAATCTTTAATAAAGCAAACATTGCCTGGGCCATAAACATACGATGACAGCAACAGAGGCTCTCAAGCTTATTGCCTGGCTGCTAGTTCTTTACTTAACTCTGCCATAATGGCTTTAATAGCCCGGGAGGGAGCTGAGGTGAAAGTCCTATTAAAAAATGTATTTCCGAATTTAATTGAGGCTCCATCTGTGGGGGCGGGGGGGGGAAAGACAGAGGAGAGGTTGTTCCACAAGAGAGTTATGGGAAATAAATAAATAGATAGATAGATAAATAGATAGATAGACTGATAGATTGATAGATAGATAAATAGATAGATAGATTGATAGATAGATAGATAGATAGATAGATAAATAGATAGATAGACTGATAGATTGATAGATAGATAAATAGATAGATAGATTGATAGATAGATAGATAGATAGATAGATAGATAGATAGATAGATAGATAAATAGATAGATAGATTGATAGATAGATAAATAGATAAATAGATAGATAGATAAATAGATAGATAGATTGATAGATAGATAAATAGATAAATAGATAGATAGATAGGTAGATAGATAGATAGATAGATAGATAGATAGATAGATAGATAGATAGATAGAAAAATAAATAAATAAAGGAGGTTTCTGAACCTTCCCCCTGCTCCTACCCCACCTGGTTAGTGCCCAGCAGCAAATCCCACCCCAACCAATGGACCTGGGGATGAGGGATCAGTGAGATAGATAGATAAATAAATAAATAAATAAAGGAGCTCTCTGAACCTTCCCCCTGCTCCTGTCCCACCTGGTTAATGCCCAGCAGCAAATCCCACCCCAACCAATGGACCTGGGGATGAGGGATCAGTGTCCCTTCCCTGGGGGAGACCACTAGAACCCTGAGGTTATCTAATGCAGAGGCAGGAGGTACCCCCATTTATGATGCAGCCTCTCTGACTTTGCAAGGGTGTCCCCTTTACAATTGGCCAGGACAAGCAGCTATGGTCCACAAAGCCCATCAGCATTTGCAGGTAGCACCATCATTCATACTGGGCAGCATCAGCTGCTTGTGCTCTGTGGTGGCTTCACCAGAGGTATGACCAGGGTGATTAATCTGGCTATCTCCCCACCTGTCTGGACTACACGTGGCCCTACAGTCACCCATCAGTCTGTCCAGCTATCCCCACAGGTTCCTGCACACCTGGTCCCAGAAACATACAGATGCACATACACATCAGCATCATCAATCTTTTTGCCCCAGCCCCATCAATATCCATCCATCCCTCGATTCATTCACCTCCCTCAGTCTATCTGTCTACCTCTCTACCTACCTATTTATCTATCTATCCATCCATCTATCCATCCATCAGTCAGTCTATCCATCTATCTATCTGCCCATCCATCTATCCATTCATCTATCTACCAGTCCATCTATCTACCTACCTACCCATCCATCTATCTACCTATCAGTCTATCTATATATCTATCCACCTCTCTATCCTTCCATTGATCCATCTGTCCATCCATCTATCTCTCCATCTATCCTGTCATTGAGCACTGAGCTTTTCTCCTTCCAGGGAAGCTTTGGGTGAGCTGAGACCTTTGCAGCCCATTAAAGAAGTCATGGGGGATGAACCCAACACTCCAGGTTGGGAGACATCCCCATGTCCTGGATCACCACCTTTTGGGGCTAAACACACTGAGATAGAATTATTTCTCCTGAGAGAAGTGTCTATTGGAAGACAGATGAATAAGGGGACAAACAGAAAAGGTGGCAGATGGACTAGATGATCTCCAGAGGTCCCTTCCAACCCCTACAATCCTGTGGTTCTGTGACAGCAGATAGGGAAAGGAGGAATGAAAGAGGACAGTTGGGATCAGGCTTGGAGACATCCCTGTCTGCTCGAGCCATGCCAGTGTGTGGGCTCACAAACAGCCACTCTAATTAGTGATGAAGAAGAAGGGTCAGGAGAGGAGGAATTCACTCGTTCCTCCACCCTCCTTCCCACATCCCCTCTTGGCGAGCATCACCCTGAGTCAGCAGATCTGCCGAGGTCACGCCACCCGCTCTATTAATTGGATTAATAAAGATGTACGTCATTGAGGTAATTACCCGCTAATTGTGGATGACAAGGTTGTCAGGGTTTGTCCCTCAAAGGGACAATTTCCTGTCCCTGGCCCTCCCCTTTCCCAACACGCACCGAGTCAATCGCATTAATTAAAAATCAGAGAGTCCGTAACCTTGTGCTGCCAAACCCCAGGGAAACTGCTGCCTCCAGAGCCCTGAGACACAGCAGGGTGGTGGCATCTGCCACCTCTGGCCACCAGCTCAGCTGGGGAGCATGGCCCAGCTCGGTAGGGTCTCAAAGGTCCCTTTTGTAGCTGCTACGTCCCTTATTAACCCCTTGATGATGCTGCAAGGTGCCCAGAGGAGACACATGGATGCTGCAACCCGGGTCAATGAATTCATTGATATGCAGCCCCTCTCATGCTGTAATATCTGAGGACAGGCTGGGAGAGTTGGGGCTGTTCAGCCTGGAGAAGAGAAGGCTCCAGGGAGACTTTCTAGCGGCCTCCCAGTACCTGAAGGGGCTCCAGGAAGGCTGGGGAGGGACTTTGGCCAAGGCCAGGGAGTGACAGTACAAGGGGTGATGGCTTGAAACTGGAAGAGGGGAGATGGAGTTGAGATCTGAGGAAGAAATTGTTTGCTGTGAGGGTGGTCAGACACTGGCCCAGGTTGCCCAGAGAAGCTGTGGCTGGTCCTCCCCGGGAGAAAAGTTGGATGAGGTTTTGAGCAACCTGGTCTAGTGGAAGGTGTCCCTGCTGATGGCAGGGGGGTTGGAACTGGATGATCTTTAAGGTCCCTTCCAACCCAAACCATTCTATGATTCTGTGATATCCAGGAATATAAGGTCCTCAAATTTTTGAAAGAAAACCAAGCTACAACCCCCCCCATAACATGCAGGTAACTCTTTCAGACAAGGAAATGCTAATTGTAAATATTTTGTTAAAAAACAAATTCCCTGAGGAAAGATCTCAGCCTGATGTTATCTCAGTGATGGAACATCTCCATTCTGCCAAAACTCTCCCTGCCCTTTCCCTGGAGTGAATCCTTGCTGTCAGCCACCAGCTGTGAATTGTCTCTGCCTCTCCCTGGACTCCTGCCTTGGTGGAGATGTCCAACACATGTCCAAGCCCGTTCCCTGATAAGTCCAGGATGCCCCAAAGCAGCTCAGTGCACAGCTGGATGCTGAATCCTGCAAGTTGCATGCTGGATCCTGATGCTCTGCACATCTGGATGCTACGCAGTTGGATGCTGAGCTGTGCTAGGCTGGTGATGTGTCCTACACAGGGATGAGGAGCCTTGCACAGCTGGATGTGACTCTGGCATGGCTGGATGCTGAGCTGTGCACATCTGGATGTTGTGAGGCCTGATTCTGAGCTGTGCATGAGCTGGTGTTGAGTCTAAAATGGACATGAGAACCTTGGCACAGCTGGATAGTGAATCTAGCACATCTGGATGCTATGAGGCCTGATTCTGAGCTGTGCATGGGTTGGCGCTGAGTCTCATATGGACATGAGAAGCCTGGCACAGCTGGATAGTGAATCTAGCACATCTGGATGCTGAGCTCTGCACATCTGGATGCTGCAAAGCCTGATTCTGAGCTCTGCATGGGCTGGTGTTGAGTCTCATATGGACATGAGAAGCTTGGCACAACTGGATAGTGAATCCAGCACATCTGGATGCTTAGCTCTGCATATCCAGATGCTGAGCTCTGCACATCTGGATGCTGTGAAGCCTGACCCTGAGCTATGCATGGGCTGGTGTTGAGTCTCATATGGACATAAGAAGCCTGGCACAGCTGGATAGTGAATCCAGCACATATGGCTGCTGAGCCCTGCACATCTGGATGCTGCTCATCCTGGTGATAAGCTCTGCATGGGCTGGTGCTGAGTCTCACACAGGTATGAGAAGCCTGACACATCTGGATAGTGAATCCAGCACAGCTGGATGCTGAGCTCTGCATGGAGATCCAGAGCCTGACACAGCTGGATACCAAATCCAGGGCAGCTGAGCACTCAGCCCTGCACATCTGGATGTTGCACAGCCTGGGAGGGAGTCAGGTGCAATGAGATTGTGTGTCCTCAACACCTCTGCAGCCTTGAAGAGCTGAGCTTTGGGGGTCAAATAATGAACTCAGGTTTAACAGCGAGGCAGGGAGGTTGTTCCCAAAAAACCCCCCCCAAAATCCAAGGGGCTTCATGAGGAATCAGTCCTACCAAAACCAACGTGATCACCACAGTTTTGTTTTTCCCATTAACAAGGCAAAACAAAATGAGCAGCAGAAGGGAAGCGATGGCTGCACCAAGGCTGTGGTGGGATGTGAGCAAAAGCAGCGAGTCACTGCCTGGCAAAGCTCAAACATTGAGAGTAAGTGGTGGGACTGGGAGGGTTGGGGGGTTCAGTGCTTGTCCCTGCAGTGGGAACAGCTGGTTGGGTTGGGAGGGTCCTTTGAGCTCTGTGAAAATCAAGGAGGAGGGTTTGCAAGGACCTAGAGCTTGAGGGACTTTGCTTGGACTCAACCCTGCATGAAAATTTGATTTTTTCCCATGTCTGGTTGGCTTGACTCTCCAAACAAAGCCCCCAAATCTCTCATGGTGTTGCTTCCTTGGAACAATCTGTTCAACAGAGAAGGGAAACTGAGGCACGTGGCATCAGCTGGCTGGGCTGGGTCTGTTGCTACCCCTTATCTTCTCTAATCACCAGGTTGAGGGATGGGAGGTGGCATTTCCTCAGCTCCTTATGCGATATAACCAAATCATTTAATCCTTGCTGAGCCGAAATCAGCCTCCCTGCCCCAAGCCCTGTGTTGTAGAGAACACAGATATATTAAAATGCATATTAAATTGCGTGAACAGCCATTAAAAATGGCCATACATGTGTAATGCTACTAAGCTAATGTTTCTACAGAGACTTGAGCTTAATTAACTGATTTGGGGGGGTGTTTATTTTCTCCTGATTTTTTTTTTGGAGGGGTGAGCCTTTTATTTAAATCAGACTCAGGCCAACATGACTATTTCTGTGATTTAAGAGAAAGTTGTAGCTGGAGGTGACATCTTCACTGTGACTTTTTCCCTTCTCTATTTACAGTGAAAGGTTGCAGGTGTTGTTCCATACTTGATGTTATCTCCACCAAAGCTCAACAGAAAAGGATGAGGAAAGGAGGCTGAGAAAGTCAACAAGCTGAATTTCTACCCTTGTACCAGGACAGAGATAACAGATGATGCACCAGAAGACTTGAAAGAAGGTTTTTTTTGATCCCTTCACCAAGGATCTGGCTATTCAGAGTAAACTGGGCTCTTCTTTCCATGTTTCCTTCAGCAGAATGAAAGGTAAACGATGAAAACATGATTAGTGTGAAGAGATTAGCACAGGCTCAGGAAATCTTCGAGCAAAAACTCATCCCCAAAGGATCCACCAACGTGTCCTGGCGAAAAGGCAAATAGCAAAGAACCAGCAGCATTATTTTCCCCTACATCCCTTTGGGGACACCTGCAGAGGATGAGGAGGTCAGAGGGATGTCTCAAGACCCTTAATGGCCTTGGTCTCTGCTTTTTAACCCAAGAGAGCTGTGGTATAAGTAGGGCAGGAGATGCTGAGCCGAGGCCAGCGGGTGCAAGAGGAGAGTGATTACTCGAGCGATAAATCAGCAGCGTGGGGTTGATGATATAATAATGGTGATATGATGTCATCTCAATCCTGACCATTGATTTTTTTTCTTTCTTCCTTTACTTTTTTTTTTTCTTCTCAGTGACCTGGCTTTTCCCATCCATTACCCTGCCCAAGCTCACACCAATGCTGCTGCTGCTGCTGCTGCTGCTGCGGCTCTTTATATCCAGAGCTATTGATTGAGCCCCAGCATTGTGCTACGGGTGGCAAAGAGCAATGCTTGGTTGGGTGGGGGTCTCCTCACCAGGGACACCCTTGCTGAAGGTAGCAGGATGCTCCTTGTGAGCTGTCAGAGCAGCTCAGTTGATCTCTTAAATCTCACTCGCAGGGAATGAGAGAGTCTTTGCTCACAGCTGGGCTGGGACTTGGTACAATCCTTGGTCCATGAGATGTAATCTTCTTTTTTGTCCTGTCCTTGTTTTTCTTTCCATTCTGCTGCTGCAGGTGAGAAAGAAATGGTTCCCAACCCTGGCAGGTAGCATCTGAATGAGGTCTAGGATGAGAGGAGATGGGAGAAGTTTTCAGCTCAGGTGAAACCAACAGAAGTGAATCTTCTCATCCCCTTGATGGAGGCATTCATAATATCCTTGAGCCCTGGCTAGGGGTTTGGGCATCCATGATTTAGCAGGACCTGACTTATTTCATGTTTCAACTCTGCTGCCCACCCTCCCCATCCCTTTGAATGAATGTCCCCATCCAAATCCAGATCAACATCCACATTGCACTGACATCCATTACCTGCTGCCTCACACCATGAGGACAAACCCAAGATCAGGCTTGACTGGAGCCCTACCACCTTCCTCATCACCTTGCAACATCCTCCCAGGGAGGATTTTCCCTGTCCCAGCATCCAGGTTTCAGCAGCAAAAGTACCAGGCAAGCTGGCTCCTCTGGAGCAGACGGATTTCCATCGGAAATACAAGGACAAGCATTAATCCTTGGGCTCCACGGAGTCTGGCTCTGCCAAGCACAAGCACGAGCTCAAGGCAAGGAGCAGTTCCCCAGCGTGATCCCTGACCCATCACCTTCTCCCAGCCCCACCATCCCTCTCTGCCACCCTACACTTTGTCTCCCCAACCTTCTACCAGCATGGGATGGAGGGCAGAGCTGAACCACCCCAAATTGGTCCCCTCAAAGGGACAAGGGACCTAACTAGGATGGTACCCAGTGGAGTTTAAAATTAAGAATATGGATGTGAAGAGGCTTTCTGACTTGTTTAAAAGCACTGAAAACACATCCTGGGGAGCCCATGGGGTGAACCCCACCAGTATTTCCATGCTCACCCCGATCCCAGCTCCTCCTGTGCCTGTCCCTGTCCCTCTCCCCAACCCCAGGATTTCTGAGCCTTGGGGAAGGGCTGTGGATACCAAGCTCACCTGGGGAAATGAAAAGTGGTGAGCAAGGAAAAGCTGATGGATTGGCCGAGCTGCTGCCAGCAATTTCATTCAGGGTAAAACCATTTATCACCCCGGCATGAGGAGGGGAGTCACTGGCAGCACGAGCCACCAGCAGATGAGCACATCTGTCACCAGTGGGCAGGGAGGACTCCAGGGTCTCCCCTGTACCAGAAAACCCTGGGCAATGTTCTGGTTCCCAGGGAGAAACATCTGTTTTGGGGATGGAGCTGCAGTGAGGGATCACAGCTTGTGATGTCTATGAGCCTCCATCCTCCTCCCTACTTCAGGACATGACTGAAGCTGATGGTGGGGTTGGAGATGGGATTTCACAGAATCACACAGAACTGTAGGGGTTGGAAGGGACCTCAGGAGATCATCTAGTCCAACCCCCCCTGCCAGTTCACCTCGAGCAGGTTGCACAGGAAAGTGACCAGGTGGGTTTGAACATCCCCAGAGATGGAGACTCCACACCCTCTCTGGCCAGCCTGTCCCAGGGCTCCAACACGCTCACAGGAAAGAAGCTTAATTTCACATGAGCCAGTACCACAGCTGATGCAATCAAGAGTGGTGCGAATCAATGACCTGGGGAGGGACAGGGCTGTCACACCACAGATGGGATCCACCAGTGGCTGAAGGGCTCCTGAATTGTCCAAGGGCTTTGGGGCTGGAGCATCCAAGGGAGCACCCAGGGCTGAGCAAGATCTTTTGAGACTTGTTTGTCCCTCGTGGGTCACAGGCACATTGCTGGTGGCAAGATACTGCACAGGTCTCTCCACTGTGTAGCATCTTCTTGTCCTTGTGGTGGCTTCCCTTGGTTAGCACTTGGGTAACCATCCCGGAGGAGCGACAATTCCAAACAGAAACTGCAATCCCGGGAGAGCCAGAGCCCAAGAGAAAGCCAGAGAGAGCAAGAGAGGAAGAGCCCCTCATGAATCTCCTGCCCATGGGGGACAGGAGATGGAACAGCCCCTTGGCAGAGCCAAATGCCAATTTACATCATTAATTTAAATATCTCCCCCCCAGATCTTGCACTTGCAGGACTGGCAAAATGCAAAGTCCTTTGACTTCCAATGACAAAATGAAACATCGCTGTGTTATCAATGTTCTTCTCCTCACAAATCCCAGCTGAACCCAAACCCCAGAGCTGTTCTGGCTGCTGGAAAGAAACCAGCTCTGGCCCAGTTCAAACCAGGACAGTCCTGGCAGTGGTTTTACTTTTCTCCCTGAAGCTCACCCAGACCCACTAAAAAAAATACAAAAATAATAATAATAGCAGCACAAAGAGGTCTGGGACTCATCTCCTTGCCTCTTCATGTGTTGTCCTCTGCTGTTCCCTCTAACTACAATGGGCTCTTAATTCCATACCTATAGAATCATAGAATGGTTTGGGTTGGAAGGGACCTTAAAGCTCATCCAGTTCCAACCCCCCTGCCATCAGCAGGGACACCTTCCACTAGACCAGGTTGCTCAAAGCCTCATCCAACCTGGCCTTCATCACTTCCAGGGAGGGGGCATCTACAGCTTCCTTGAGTAACCTCGAATACCTACCTGGATAACCTCCAAGGGACAGATTCAGAACTAGATGGGCACAGGATGAGCACTCTGGAGCCCCCAGCACAACATCAGAATCAATTCCCTTCCAGTTCTGTGTCTCCACGTGTGTGTGTGTGTGCACAGCACACGCTTACAACACGCCACGAACATGAGGCTGCCACCCATCTCCTCATGCAAATACACCCTATTTGTGCACATATGTGTGTAAATCCATATAGAGATGTTCTTGTGTCCTCATGGGGTATTTTTTGGGGGGAGCACCCAGATGTCTATGGGTTGCAGGGTGTTATGGCCAGTGTTCCTTTAAGAGGAAGCTGTGTTTCGCAGAGTCAGCACTTTGTAGCGTGTAATGTTAAGGCTGCGGTGGGAATTGCTGGTTGATATTGAACAGGTAAATAAAGCACAGCTTGGGAAAAAAAAAAAAACCAACAAAACCCTCTAGAAATAGGCTGCGTGCAAAGCAACCAGCTCTGGGGTGTCCTTAACCCACAGCTTTCCTCTCCATCCTGAGATCTCCATGGGGGTCTGCCAGCCCCACAGCAGGGAGACCTGAGCAGCCCTTAATCCTCTTAACCCTTTCTTCATCCTTTTGTATCCTGAGAGCATAAAGTGCCCGTGCAAAAACTCAGACTAGAGAGTGAAAGACCAGAGGGGTCCAGCTTAACAGGGTAGTGATGACCAGGAATGGTCCTAGAGACCTGCAGATCCTTGGGCCAACACAAGTGTCCCTCATGGGGCTGCCTTGCTTTGGGAAAATCTTCAGAGAGGGCAAATTCAGGATTTCAGAGGCCAAAGGCATCTACAGAGCATGTCTGGTGAAGGGTCTGGAGAACAAGTCTT
>NW_010324000.1:0-27515 GCF_000700745.2 Antrostomus carolinensis
CCTTCCCAGGGACGGAGGTGAGGCTGACCTCCGTATTTGTAGCTAGGTAAAGTGCAACCAGATATTTGATGTAGGTGTCAGAACTTACTACAAGATATATAAGGAAGATTACAAATTTGTTTGCACACCAGGTTTCTGTCTTTAGGTGAGATATGTCAGCATTTCTAAATCACAATTTTGTCCCCTTTTAAGCAAAAATGCTTATTAAGCAACGCATTTGTATTAACCTTCGCTTTCCATCATGAGCATGCAATAGGTGCTAATCACTTTCACAAGCCACAGAACATTTTTCTTAGTTACATTTTTATTAAATATACTGAGCAGTGTGAATCACATCAAGGGATACCAACAACATTATACAATAAAGGAGTGAAGGAAATTAAGATAAAATAGTAATATTCTATTTCCCAGTTATGCACATTTTAGACGTCTTTTTTTCAGATGTGTAAACATGTTTTCAAGTTACTGTCACACTATGACAGCAAGGCCATTTTTATCTTTTTCGATATTTTGCATTTCCATTCTTTGAGATATTCCATTGCATTAGCTGTTGTTACCTGTATCCAATACCTGGCCATGTGTGCACTACATGTTTGTTTTGTGAAGAATAAACCATTACTGAAGGTAAGTTCTGTTTACTGTTTCAAATTGTATGCAGCTGCATTCTGGAATTATAATAAAATATTACATTGCAGTAACATAATTTGAGTGAAGAGGAAATTTTTAATAGGAGGGACAATAGTTTTCATTAACAAACAGTTCAGGCTAACATGACCCCCTGCCTTTATTTATTCAAATCCTAGGTAAATGTAAATAGAACATAAAAGTAGGAAGCCTGATCACTAGAATATTAATTCAAGCTGATAAGCAGGATTTTTTAATTAAAAAAAAATAGGATTCTTAAATCATATTTTATAACATCAGCATAATTTTACTCTTTTTGTTCAAGGAGCATCAAACTTTAGCCTTTTCCTTTGCACGACCTCCCTATTTTCTTATTGCAAGCTTTTTAAAGGCCTTTTTTAAGGCTTCTCTTAAAGAATTTGTGTTGGCCAGATGTTGGATAACTGATTTTTACCAATGTAACTCACAACCTCCTATCTTTTTTACAACAGTATGTGTAAGTCATATAATTCAATATTACTTAAAAAAATCATATTAAATATATCTGGAGTTATGACAAGCAGTTTTAATTTTTAAAAAATAAAATTTTCTGAAAATGAAACTTTGCGCTTTTTTTTGCAAAGATGTGGTGCAATGAATATCCAAGTCTCTGGAAATATTCCTGTTTTCTAAAAAAAAGAATTTTAGATATCTCACTGTCCTTTATTATGGGTTTATTTGGTGCTGAAGACAGTGAATATCATAAGTAGTAAAGGTCTTCTAATGTTTATTTTAACTTTATTTTAATTTAAGTACTTTCAATTGTACTAACTTTCATTTAAATGCAATACATGGTTAGTTATTTATATATTTGCACAGAAAAATGAATAGGCAGTTTAACTTTATAGTAAGAGTGCAATTTTAAAATAGGTTATACTTACTGTTTTGTCACAGCTAAATTCCATACATACGTTCTGGCTATTCTAGACATTCTGCATTCAGAGTGTTGCACTGAGTTTATACCCACATTTTCATAAAATGTCCATGATCTTCAAAGATTTCTCTGTCTCCCTAATGTTTACCCTCCTAATAAATCTATATGGATCTCTGGTATTTCCTTGTAGCTTTCCTTTTCTAGATTAAACAAACTGGGTAGGATCTTCTTGGGGGTTGGAACTAGATGATCTTTAAGGTCCCTTCCAACCCAAACCATTCTATGATTCTTAGGCAGGCTGCGAACTTTTAATGACTATCTTAGTAACTCTTTACAGTGCATACCTGTATTTTATATAGCTTTAACCTATATCTTTATAATATAGGTGACTACAGTTATCCACTGTAGATTGATACAGGTGTGAATTTTAGAAGGACATGGTGAATGAATGTTTATCATAAGTGTTTTCTTTTCTATTCTCTTCTACTTTGTGATAGCATGAACATAGCAAAAGGCATCAGTTAGAGTTTTATAGCAGTGAACTTTGCTATAAACACCAAGAAGGAAAACAGAGTCTGCTTAGAATACTAGCTCCTTTTCATAAAAAAAACAAGCATCATTCTGATTCCTGATTACACTTTGGCATTTCAGTTTCTGAGAATTCATCACTAAGGAAAAAATTAAAATGAATTAATTTTTAACCCCAAATCTTTTCTCTCTTCCAAGTTTGTTTTGAGGTTCAAAACACTGCATTTGTAAACACAACCTGTTAAATTGTCATACCATTTTCAGAACAAAAAAGCATAACTGTGTAACTAAAAGTCAGATAAAATAACTAGTTTTACTAAATTTAGTAAAGGATATAAACATCTGGAAAATTCAAGTTTCAATGGGCAATCAATAGCTAAATATTATCCTTTTCTACTGGGAGTATTCCTTTATTATTTTTTCCTGTTTGTTTTTGTGCAGCCAAATTGATATGGTATTCCAAAAATGTCTCAGCATAGCTGAGCTAAAAGGTAGCTAAAAGGTCTTTTTAAGACAAGTTAGAAGATAATAATATTTTAAATTGGCAATGACCTAGATATTATAATTCATATACCAGCAGTTTTCCAAGTGTAGAAGTTATTTATACCTGATATTTTAAATATTAAAACAGCAGGTTGATAGTACCACTTTTTTTTTTTTTTTTTTTTTTTAGTCCAGGATTATAAAAGTCTGCCTTATTATAAAGAGGTCAAACTACATATGAAACATTTTTAGTTAGGACCTTAAAGATCATTTAGTTCCAACTCCCCTGCCATCAGCAGGGACACCTTCCACTACACCAGGTTGCTCAAAGCCTCATCCAACCTTGCCTTTAACACTTCCAGGGAGGGGACACCCACAACTTCCTTGGGTAACCTGTTCCAGTGTCTGACCACCATCACAATGAAGAACTTCTTCCTAATATCTAATCTAAACCTACCCTCTTTCAGCTTAAAGCCATTTCCCCTTGTTTTGTCATTAACTGCCCTTATGAAAAGTCCCTCCCCAGCTTTCTTGTAGGACCCCTTCAGGTACTAGAAGGCTGCTATGAGATCTCCCCGGAGCCTTCTCTTTTCCAGGCTGAACAGCCCCAACTCTTTCAGCCTGTCCTCACAGGAGAGGTGCTTCAGTCCTCAGATCATCCTGGTAAATGATGTTTACAGGTGCATTTGCTAACAAGAGTTAAATATTACTAAGAAAAAGAAGGTAATTAATTTTTCAGTGTGAAGTTTTGTTGTTTTTTTTTGTTTTTTTTAAAGAGCTATTTTATTCTAAACAATCATTACTTTATTCAGAATCCCATAGTAGAATGTCTGTGATACAATGAACAGCCACCCAGACTCAAAAAATACTTGTGTTGTCCCATGAAGTCAGTAAAACTAGACAAGACAATTGGTTTTGTGACCAAGAAAAGTGTTTTCTGTAGAGAACAATAGATTTATAAGTGATAGGCTGAACCAAGCGTGACTATCAAACACTTGAATGAAATAATACAGTTCAGCTGATGTAACACCATAAGCATGAAGCTGACGTTATACTATTATCTGTTGTGTGGTATTTATTCTGTCCTTTGGGAGCTGTGACTGAAAGGGCCCATTGCTGGAAAGACCAACTAAAAAAATGTAACATACAACATGCAACATAGAACATGTAGCAATTCTTTCTCTAGCACTGTATTCTAAAATTTCCCAATGTATTCCATGTCTTTTATTCCATTGTCTCTTTAATAATTCCCATCTGGATGAAAATAAACCACAATAAAAAACTTTTTTTAAACTCAGTGCATATTGATTTTTCTTCATGGATGGAGATGAGTTTGGTAATATGAAAATGTCTTGATTACTTAACTCATTAAAAAAATCAGAATAAAATCTTAAAATCTGCAATCCAATCTATCCCCAACTCTCTGAAACATATTTCTGAATAAATATGAAAAAGACAAAAAAATAATGAAAGAGATATTTAGGAATGAAAGGGTTGTACCAGCTGAGATGGAACTGTAACAAAAGGTAACTGCGACTACTTGTAGAACCTAATTGTTATTACATGAAGAGAAATAATGATGGAGTAATTATCCCAGTGAATTTATTTCTGATGTAGAATTAATGTGGTTAAAGACATCTACTTATTGAAGTTTCACTGGAACTATGATAATTAAGGGTCACAAGAACACATATACTATGAAGGCATAAGGTCAGGAAATCAAACTGAGACTATAGACCTGGAGTCAAATATAAGTACAAGAAGATGGTGCAAAATCAGTAGTCCAAAGTTTTTTACATTTCCTTGGTTAATCACAGGATTTACATTGTTTCATATCTCTAAACTGTATTACCAGAGCAGATCGTTAATTTTGCGATCCAGGTACTGAACTGAAGACAGGTAGCATGCAAGATGAGGTCGTCCACGAACTCATTATATAAAAAACTTAAAGCTCTATATAATTTCAGCCTTTTAAAAAAATAATTTCCAGAATATTAATACATTCCTATAGGCAATGAAGCCCTGATAATCAATATTCCGATAACAGAGCAAGTATGATATTAAATTGTGCCTGGAAAGGCTTGGAAAGGCAAATTTTCTTCTGGAGTTATTTCATTAACTTAATGAACCAGAACAAAAGTTCTGTGAGTAGCTAGAATGGCACAACATTGGAGAAGAGACAGCCACTATGTGTAAGAGAAATTAAAAAAAATAAGTATTTACTTGAAATTAAGCCTTCTGTGCTTTTCTCTCTGTGGGTTTCCGGTTGATGTGAATACAGGTCGCCCTAACAGGGGGTGTAGCACTGACTTTAGTTTGGGGGCTTTATAGGGTTTTATTTACCACCTTATCAGCAATGTTTTTGGAACCCTGTCATTCTTCTGTTACACAAGCATTAGTGGAGTCAGGACACAGGTCACTATAAAACAGGGTGATCTCTTTCCTTCTTTAGTGGTAATTTAACTTAATTTTTTTCTACATCTGTCCTATTATGATCCAGACTCCTTGCTGAATTAGAATCTGCACAATATGTCTGTCATGTTCCTGTTCCATCAAATTAATTTTGCAGTACTGAATCTCACTGGCTATGCATGTAGGGATGAAAAAAACCCATAAACTGACACGGTCTAAAGACCAATGTAACAAAAAAATTCTTACCAGACATAAAAAGAAAAAAAAACTATGAAGCTTGTAATTAAAAATTGAAATAGAACTGGACAAGCACAGCAAAGAAAGTTATTCTGAAATTAGTAAAGTCTTCTTCAGGATTTTATATCACTTATTTACCCTGCCATTCAAATGTCAAGTCTACCTTTGCATGCTCACGAGAAAGAAATATTTTTCAAATATTGAGACGAATTTCTAGAAAAGTTAACTAAATGTATAAAAATCCTAAAGTCTCAGTAAAATACTCTGGAAAGATATTATTAAGGAGGGGAAACAAACTTGATAAACTTGATATCAAGTCTAAAGAACAATTCGAATAAAAGTGGCAACCTTAAATTTTAAACATGAAAAGTTTAGTTCAGGTTTCTTCAAAAATATGGAATTCTAATTCCACAAAATTGCTCCTTTTCTTGTGCTTTTGATAACTTTGTTGATATTATTGCACCTTTAGTTAGATTGAGTCAGAGAAAGTAAACAAAGGAAGGGTTCTTATTTTTAATGGTCTTCTGCAGAAATGTTAATAGGAAAGAAGACAATCTGGATCTGGTTTATTTAAATGTAAATATGAAGTGGTTTCCTGCAGAAGTTTGAAACTTCTGAAGAATGTTCCTGCAGGGTACTGTCAGAAAATATTTATTTACAGAATACATATATATAAAAATTTATTTACAGAAAATAAATTTATTATAATCTGTTGCAGATTACAGCCCAAAATGTAGAACTGAAAAAATTGTTAAGGATAAGCTGTTAATTGATGACAAAAATAAAAAATAATAATAATAACTGCAATCCAGATGACAGGTTATTTTCTTCTGTGTAGATATTTTGTCTGGTCATTTACTAACAGCTGCAGGCATCTATTAGGCAATTCCTTTTTCTTTGTATTCTAAATCCCTCCTAAAATATGTCAAATTAGGCGTTCCAGTGGCTGAAGTTTTATCATCTGAAAATAAACATTATAACAAGAGTTAAATCAAATTTAGAAAAGTGTAACATCCCAGAGGAACATAGTTTACTGTTGTGGTGGGCTGACATTTGCTGAATGCCAGGTGCCCACCAAGCCACTCTATCACCCTGTTTCTCAGCAGGATAGAGGGGGGAGAAAATAAGGTGGAGAGAAAAACAAACAGACACCAACAAAACACCCTCATGTGTCAAGAGAAAGACAGTGTGACAGAAAGAAAGCAAAACTGTGTCTGCAGAGGCAAGAGAAAAAACAAAATATTTATTCTCTACTTCCTATCAGGAGGCAATGTCTGGCCCCTTACTGGGAAGCAGGGCTTTCGGTACACATAGCAGTTACTCCAGAAGACAAATGTAAATAACAAATGCTCCTCTTTCCCCCTCTGTTCTTCTAGCTTTTATTTGTGGGCAGATGTCACATGGTATGGAATATCCCTTTGGCCAGTTTGGGTCAGGTCCTGGCTATGTCCTCTCCCAAAATCTTCCCCAACCCCAGCCTAGTGGTGGGGAGAGGGGGGACGAAATGTTGGAGAGACAGCCTTGATGTCGTGGGAGCGCTGCTCAGCACTGTCCAAAACACTGGTGTGTTATGAACACCTCTCTAGCTACTAATACAAAACAAAGTGCTCTGAGGGCTGCTATGAGGAAAATTAACTCCATCTCAGACAGACCCAATACAACTGGACAAACTAATTTAGAAGGTTTTAGAGGTGTAGTTGGATGTGAATATTCTGGTATTGGAAGTGTCTGAGACCATCAAAAACAAAAGAAGATTTTAAATCCTACTCTAATTGCACTTTTTTATTCCCTCCAAAACTTGCCCTTGCCTAACAACTTTTTCTCATTCCTCTTCCAAGGAGGCCACTAAATATAAGAGAGTAAGTTTCTTAAGGAAAAAGTCAAGACTGTAGTTTGTATGCTACATAGCTCGGGAAATTTACAAGGGTTAAAAAAATTTAAATCCTTTGGAAATCTGTTGTTTGTGGTTTGTAGTAAATAAATTTCACCTCTATGTCTATTTTGTTAAAAATTATCTTTTATAGTTTCTCTTTTCTGACCTTTGACCCCTACTTTTCCCAACTTCTGACAGCGTTTGGAATGTTTCTAATGTACAGTGACTGTAACAGCAACAATAAGGCACAAAATATAAGAACTCATAGTAAATCAGAACTGGAGATCAGGATGGCTAACAAAAAGACTGTGAAGGAAACTTAGAAAACAAGATATTGACTGACAGAAGTTGATTAGCATTATTTAGTTGTTTTAAAGACAGGGATAAAACTTCAGGCAACTGACTTTTTAGAAGTATGTCTGAACTGCAAATTGTATTTGGGTTTTTTTTTTGGTTTTGTTTTATTTTTGTACTTTATCTGTTCATCTGCATATTGGATCACATATTCTCCTAGCTCTCATTCCTACCCATGGGAATACTTCACTTTACTTAACAAGGTGTCATCAAAAATGTTTTAATAAATTTCAAAAAATTCTTACAGCTGAAAACTACATAGAGAAAAAAGATAAGCATTTATTTACTTTCTGTTTATAAAAAGGGAACTTTTCAGTTGATGTAATTTGTCTTCTAAACAAAATAGTTGTCTTGTTTTCTGTGGAAATATTTGCTAAGCAAAGTTAAACACCTTTTCCTCTCCTTCTTTCTCTGAAAATCCCTTTTTTTTCTCTCTCTCTTTTTTTAACAGGAATTGGAATTCATAAAGTTGAGGTAGGAAACTCATTTTATTAATGTATAACACAGATAGTTTACTCAAAGCCAAGAGTATTAAAGCTACAAAATATGATTCTTATGATTTGCATCTAGCAGTTATTCACTATGGTAGTTTACAGTGGAAGTTTACACTCAGAACAAAATCTCTCTTCCACAATACATCCACAATAATCCACAACTGTTATGGATTCTTCTTGTCAGTAGTGTGTTGGATAAAATGTTAATGTAAAATAATCAACTACGTTTCTAAGATTGCAAATAATTCTGAAGCATAATGCCATATTCAAAGTCTTATCTTTCCATTAATACTGAAGTTTTCTTATAATTTATATTTTAGTCTGAATCTGGGGCCCATGAAAATAAAAATTTTTTAGGGAGTTGTAACCTCACTAGGCAGCAAGACACACTTTTCTGTCTTTCCAGAGCTCTATAATTTTCTTTACGCCGAAGTACAGGGAAGATGGCACTTCTGACTAATGATAGTTCTGAACCTGCTTTATCTACCTCAGGTTAAAATTTGTGATAAAGCTGAGTTTATCAGGGCACAAATAAAAATCACCATGTTGTGTTGTATTTGTCTCATTTTCAGAATTGGAAACACCCATTAACTGCCATATTTTACTGTCAACAAGCTCAGTTGTTGCAGTGAAATTGTCTGGAGAGAAAAGCAACAGCTTTTTAAATGCATCCTTTCAAAAGTAAATTTTTAATTTCAGCGATTTGGCAATAATTTTCAGTTCTGTATTTGATTAGAGTAAATATTACTTTATCAATAACTCAATTAAAAGGTGAAGAATATTAGTAATTAACTTCAGCTGTAGAGCTTCCGGTCTTCAGGATGTGTATGTGCCTTTGCAGTAAAAATACAATCTATATTACCTTCTGTAATAGGACAAATGTTTAAGACAGAATTAGTGTACTGAAAAAAAAACATATTAGATGTAAACACTAGACAGAAGATAGCCAAAGACACTTAGATAATCCATAATTTCACATCCCTGTGGACTACAGATTATTTTTTCATTATTCTGTACAATTGTTGTACTCAGTGTAATTTTGGTCTAATTTCTACCCTCACCCCCCATTTTTTTTGTGGTGTACAAAACACATATATTTTACAAATTTACTGACTCATAGTCCAGGGATTTATTTGTGCACTAGTTTTTGTTTTTTTTTTTAATTGAAAAACACCTCTAGCATGGGAGTGATCCACTAAACCAACTTCTGCGTCTATTTTAATAGATCTATGTGGTTTACAATATTTAATATATAGAGAGAACCTACAGTATTTCTTTTTTAGAGCATAGCCTGTTATCCAGGAAATTAATTCCATATTATCTTGTAACCATGAGTTCAGCATTTCATCTGAATAAAAGCCCTAGGAAGGGTAATTTTAAATCAAAGGTGATATCTTTACGAGATACTATGAAAAAATGAAATCCTTGTAACAGAGTTTATCTCTGGAAAGGAAAAAGAAGAAATCTATTTTTAATTGATTTCTACCTAGATTCCTTTCTTACAAGGCTAACTATGCATACAGGCTTACATGCTTTTCCACTCACAGTTCATTACAGATTGGTGTGTCCAATTACAAGTGAACTTCCTAGAGAGGTACTTTTCAGAAGTTCTCCACCTTATGGATAGACTTTGGTGTTAGATCTCATATTTTTCCAGCTCCAGCAGCTGAAAATAGGCTTTAGGGACTATCTGAGCGTTCATGTGAAGAACAGCTAGCTGGAAAGCATAAATAAAATAAATTCATGTCTCGAAATAAAAGAAGTCATAAGAAATAGGAAGAAAAGTACAAATTAAATGTCAGTAGGTCCTCATATCTGAAAACCTTCCATTCTGGTTAAGAATCACTATTTTTCCCTCTTTTATTTCAAGTAAGAACAGGAAGCAAGCAGCAGTGCAGACAGCAGGATTTACCAGATAGCAAGTCCTTTGCTTCTGGATGCAGGACGGTGGTGGTTATGCAAGCATCAGTCAGAGACCAACTGGTTAGACCCAATTCAGGTTTTCTTTCATTTTCCTGTCATGACATCAGTGGAAAGGAAACTCTACTGACAAAAGAAAGTGTATTTAATGTTTTGTGATTCTAATGCAAGACTAATTGGAATTAAGGAAAATGGTGTTCAAGTTGGTCATACATCCAGTAATCAACCTCAAGAAAGAGAAAAAAACAAAACAAAACAAACAACCAAAAACCAAGACCAGATCTCCCTCCTATTTGCACAGTACAGTCCAAAGCAGACCAAGGGATTTTAATATTATCTGACTGCGAGAAATATGTGGGAGCACTATACAAATATGCTGGGTGCAATTTATGCCTCTTCATAGAAATATAATTGTACCCTAACAAAATTCTTTGTGTCACTGTTTATCTCCATATTGGTTTCCTTTCTCCCATATATCGGTATCAGATGACCTTATCAGAGATCTTCACATGTAACAATGGAAATTCTATCAAAAACCAACCTGCATCTGAGTCTAAGTGTTCCAGGATAAGTAAAAGTTGACCCTAGTTATTATGAGAAACAGCTGTTTAGGTTTCTGATAGAAGTAAGGGATTTAATTGTTGTTTAAGACCTTCAGGATGAGGCAGGGTTAGGTCATAAACTACATAATGAAAATGAATATTGCCATGTCTTATAGGATCAGGACCTGTGTTTGGGAAATAAATTAATCCATCAGATCTGATGGAACATCATCATATGAATTATATACATAATAATATATATATATATTTATCTCATTAGTTCCTTACCCTTAACATTTTAAATGTAACAGAAGTAATTGATTGATTCAAATAGCTTTTTTTTTTTTTTTTCCTTAATTCTGCAGGTATCTTTAATGTTATCATTCTCAAAGATACATTTACAGACAATCTGGGCAGGTGTATGACTGAAAAAGGTCAAAGCAAAATACCAGCATACTTAGTTAATATATTTTTGCACTCAGTCACAAAAATCTTTCTGGTTGCATAGCAACTGTCTTTTTAATTACTACTTGCAATCTAGATTTTAACAGTTAGTATTTTTGTTCATTAAATTGTTTCACCCAATAAATCTAATGAATTCTATTCACTGCTTGTTTTCAAATGGTCCTATTTACCTCCCTTCTTTGTCCTTCCAGCATCTTTTGGTAGAGACTAAAAATCTCATTAGTATCAAAAACCACAGTCAAAAAGACTCAGTCTTATCCAATAAGCAAAGATACATAATTTTAAGTAGTCTTTGTAGCTGAAGTCGTTGGCTTTCAGGTAAGCATTAGTGAAGTCAATGGGGTTAAAACTGCCACATCACAATTACAAGGAGACATTCGTAGGACTGGAACTAAAACTAAGGTTTTCAGAGGCAAAATTCAGAATGATGTGGAATGTTTAGAGTGGCCTAATTTTAGAGGTAGTTATTTCAGTGCTTTTGAAAAAATGTTTACCTCATACTATTTAATCTTACAGTTTCTAATGAAAAATCTTGAGCTACTTCTCCATATTAAGCTGATGCTGCAAAGCTGAAGCCTAACAAGAGTCAAGTAATGCAAGAACAATTA
Organism: Antrostomus carolinensis; assembly: GCF_000700745.2. Taxonomy (NCBI): domain Eukaryota; kingdom Metazoa; phylum Chordata; class Aves; order Caprimulgiformes; family Caprimulgidae; genus Antrostomus; species Antrostomus carolinensis. Next base: position 11,454 of record NW_010324000.1, read on the forward strand.
AGTAAGGGGGAAGGAGATGGTATCTAAACAGCTGCAGAAGCACAGCCACATTTACTGTAGCTATAGCTGCATTATAGTACAGGTCAAAGCTGCTAAATGATCTGAGAAGTTACCAGTACTAGCAGGCAAGGTTTACATACTAAGCTGGTGAAAATACATGGTGGTAGACACCAATAAACTCAACCTATGTCTTCTGGATACAAGGAAAGGGGATAAAGGAAGCATTCCCTCTTAAATAGTTTGCTTAGTAGTACTGGCATCTGTATTGGCAGGAGCCATATCTATGCGATATCTCTTGGAAACTATGTCTGTCTCCTTCTGACAAATCATCTGTTAAAAACTTTAATTTTAAAATCTCTTTAAAATTTTATAAGACTTTTTATGATTTGAAGAAGTATGCTTTCCTCTTATTTTCCTCTCGAATCTTAAATAGAATTTTAAGTCTGTATATTATAGACTTTAATATCTGATTATCTGTCACAGATGGAAGTGGAAGGACTTAAGGTCATTTAAAGAATCATCATCAAAGACATCAGAGAAAGGTAGTTTTAACATGAATTTGTAAAGAAATGTGACTTAACAGAGTTCAATGTTAAGGCTGACTCTATTATTACATGGAAAAGCATACAAAAGAAGAGTAGATTATTATGTGTATGATTATGTGTTTTGTATGACTTTGAGATTCATTAGCAGTAACATAATAAATTACTAGATTAGATCATAGGACTTTCTAACAAACTTGATTCATCAATAGTTAACAATTAATTACTAAAGTTTCTTAAATCAAATCATACACAGAGAGAGATGATACATATATAAAAAGGAATACTTATTAAAAATTACCCTCAAATTCAGTTAAATACTCACATCAATGCTTTAGCACTCCTCAACAGGCAAAGAGTTGAGCTTCAAATAGAGAAATACAACTCAAGTTCCTTCATCAGCAACAGCAGTCCTCCAGTTTTGCAAGCTCAGAGTGACATCTCACTCAAAGGGATACACCAGATGCAGCCCACTGCAGTCCAAGAATGCTCAAAGGGTCTCCCTTAGAACCACTATTTATAGGATAGTGAGATGATTGGCTTTAGTCATTGTTTTCTCATTTGTTTTGGCAACAACTTCCATTGGGTAATTCTGACACCCCAGCAACTGTACAATTCCAGTATTTTCCAAATTATACAGTTTTGTTACCTAGCAAATCAGGCTAAGATCCAGGTAGCAGGTGTTTTGGGCACAGTTAGGGAGTACCTGATTGTCCCAACTCACTGCACCTGTGACCAAAGCAGGAACCCAATGTTGGTTTGGCCTCTGATTGCAAAGTGGCCTGAGGAGCTGCACCACCTCAGTATCTGAAACAGAAAAGGTTTTAAGTGGTTTATAGAAGTGTTCTGATATATTTAGCATTTAAAATATTATTTACTGAAACCCAAAAAGATATTGTGTGATGGGTAGGTTTGAAAACTGTTCTCATGTCCAAAAATAAATAGTTGTTCCTTAATTAAATCTGAGAGGCTGAATTTGTACTGCAGTGCTTTCTATCATACTTTGACATATTAATGTAACATACTTTTAATTATTTTTACATGTAAAATCTATACAGTATTCATATCTTCTCCTTCAACCATAGTTTTACGCATGCACTTTCAGCTTTCCTACCTACACTGAACATTCATACCAGTTTTGAGATTATCAATCATTATTTTAAGACATTTTACAGGTTCTGTGTTAAAACAAAACCACAAAATAAGACAGCCTTAGCCTTGTATGTAAAAACTTTCATACCTCACCTAAAAAAATATTAACTCCTTGGATCATTATCTGTCTCATTGCAACACGTTTGTCTAAATAGAATTAATAGAGTTCCTACTACAGGTTTTCTGCACAGATTGCACATGAATTTGTTGATGTTAATATTTGAGGAGATTAAAACAAAAATAAAAGAGATTAGATCCTTTCAAATAAGTGGTACTTTAACATTTGGTCCCATAAAATAAAATAAACATTATAAAAAATTAAGCCAATAAACATCATGAAGATGGATAAGTTGACACACTATTCCGCATATCTCTGTTTGATAATATTATATTTCATTTCCCATGCTAAGAAAACAGCCATTACTGAAAGCAGCCATTCGTAAACAGCCATTGTGAACAGATTGCTTCCTTGCTGGTGGTATGATAATTGAAATAAGTTTACCAGTCTTTTATGAAGAAATACCAGATGTATAAAATACCTATTAATCAACTCACTTGCTTTTGCAAACAGCAGTTCCAATATCAATAGCTATCAAAGAATAAATGGAATAAGGAAAAATATCAGAGAATTAGCAAAATGACTCAGTGGTGAGTTGTGTCACTTGCAGTGAGGGAGGCAGAGAAGAAAGCAGTCTAGGGTTAAAACATCCTATCTTTTGGGCTTTGCTTATGGCTATTGATTTTACTGTTTATACCTGTCTGCTTTTGGATCTCTGTAATGCCCCTCTTATAAGCCTGTTTAAAAGCAAGTTTGTGACCCTTAGCAGAAAGAGTCAGCTGCTTGTCAGTTTCTTGTAGATCTGTTTGTTTCTCTACTACTAAACACATTTTTTAATTACTAATTCTGGGTTTACACAATAGGGTACAAAGGTCCCACCTGTCTTACCACCTACCTGGTGAGCTAATGTAATTTTTTTTTTTTTCTTCCTGGACAGATTTATCTTTTTCTACTGTTATTTGGGGGAGGGGGGTGGTGTTTGTTTGTGTGCCTTTATGTATTTATCATTATGTGCTTTAGGAACTAGGATTCCAGATTAATTCCAGGACTTATCTGTATTTCTTCTGTTTAACTTTGGTTTTCATTCAGATGGGAGATAAAAATCTCATAGGATTTTTTCCTGTAAATTGCAACAGACCCATCTCTTTGGAGTAATGCCCTATTTCTATATACAAACATTTATCTTTTTGCAGAAACTGCACTTATCTGGTGAAAGAAGTCATAGAACAAGAGCGGATGCATCAGCTGCTCTTACTTAGATAATGGTGGCAGCTGCAAGGGCTGTAAGATACATTACTACTCTTAGGAGCTGTAGGAAACATGCACTGCATTGACCTTTGATATGAGACAGCACATACAGCCCTTTTGCATTGCTTGAACCCCTAAGAGCAGTTTGGAATAGCCAGTTCAATGAAGTGACCAAACTGCCTTTCTGAATCTGGTAGTCCAATTTAGCTTTTGTCTTTAATTTGGTGCAGGCCAATAGGACTAGTTTGGCAAAGAGAGACAGCTGATACTGACTCTGTAGGCAGTGAATGGGGACTGGTTTCAGACCACCTCTAATCTGTTATTGCATTTGTTGCATTCTTAGAGCACATATTCTGGTTAATGAAAGGATCTGGTTAGTGAAAGGATCTAATTCCACTACTCTGTTGAGTCCGACATGTAAAAGCATCACTATGAGATAACAAACAAAGACAACAGTTGTTAAAAACTTACATTTACTCATTACTTTTATTAGAAGCCAATGAATTAATAACATAATAGCTGGCATGCAAGGATGTGAAAATGTCAGTTTTCATCTCAATTATTGCTGTTACTTAGAGAAATATTTTGCCTATGTCACGAGAAACTTTGAAAAGAGTACTCAGACACATTAGCGAGTTTATTACTCATGCCAAATCTATGGCTGAATTTGACTGTTTCTTCATTTTCACAACACTATGTGTACAACATTTTCACAACACTATGTGTACAAAGGGGAAATTATTGACAGTGACCAATACCTTTGATTATGTGATGAAAGAGAGGGCACAATTCAATTAAATACCCTTCTGGCAGGAAAAAACTGAGGAGAAAAAAATATATCCATATTTAGCTAACTAATTGGCCAAAGTACTGGGATTGGAGGGACAAGGGAGTAACTTTTTATGAACCTCTTCAGTGGCAATAAAGACCAAGTCTATAGATTCCTGACATTAAAATCAATACTAATCTGTTACTAAGGAACAGCTCACCCAGTCAGAAATTACATGGAAAGTTGGTAGCCTATTTTTAAGCCATATCCATAAGGTTTGGTTTTTTCTCATTCACTATACCTCAGTCAAAACAAAAAGTTGTTGTATAGACAAAAACTCTGCATGCCAAATAGTCAAGTTAGTTGGTTCAATCAAGCAATGATTCAGGGTAATACTCAGGAGACAAAACAGATGACATAGACTCTGTTAAAGTCAATGCAAAATCAAAATCTATGTATTCTCAAGAAGCTGATCTATGTCTCTTCTCTAGGTTAACATCTATTTAGTCACAACACTGAGATCTGTCAAGGGCTACTGGCAAATGTATTTTGTATTCAATAAGAGGAGAGACAGTCTCCACCTCTTTCAAATGATAACATGCCCTTCCTTGGTCTACATGACATATGAGCAACTTTCTTGTGTCTAAGAGATGTGGAGTATCCACCTGACATTTTCAATAATTTAGTGATTATTATGACAAAAGACATACACTATAAACCTAGACAGTTTATTAGTGAATTGTGAATCTTTAAAGAACAGGCTTTGCTAAAATGCCTGGTTTTCTCTAGAAATTAAGAAACACAACCCTCCTTAATATAGCTGCCAGTGAAGAAATTTTTCATAGTTCTTCTATCCAGAAACTCAGATAGACGTCATAAAAAAACAATTGTCTCAGAAAAGCATTGTGGCAAGTGGTATATATAAGTTCTGCTGAAATCAACAGACAAAAATGATTAAATGTAGAAAGTATAACCTTTACTTTATAAAAAGAAAGCCTTGCTTGTAACTGCTGTTTTGTTTCTACTGAGTCACACTACATGCTTGCAACTTGCAATTCTTTAAAGCACCATTATGTACTTTTACCAGGTAAAGCTAGGGATAGGGGAGAGAAATTATTGTTTTAATTCTTCCATTTGATACACGTAGGACTACTGTTAAAATTAAAAAAAAAAAAAAAAAGAAAAGAAAAAAAAAATAATGTTATATTTCAAAAGCAGTAATATTTGCCTTATTAATTTTCCTGTCTCCCCACAAAAATGTAAAGAACTCAGGAAATACCTTAATTCCTCTTTCTGATAGAAATTTGTTAAAATATTTACTTTGTTATGTGAATCAGAAGTCTCAACATACTCTCTTTATGCTATTCTGCTCTACTAAAATATTCATAAAACTGTGCTATGTGTAAAGTCCCAGCACTTAAGGTTTAATGTCTACAGGTGTATTCCAGTAGTGAGTAGTTTTTATAAATGCATAAAAAATAATCACTTCAATGTTTAACTTCAATTTTTAAACATAGAAATAAAGGGAAATTATCATCAATTTTATGTGATTCTCATAAACATTACAAGTATATATCTACGATCACATAAACACACATATGACATACCTACAGTTGTTTGCAGAGCTAGAGTTATAGAACTTCAAAACATTGTGGTTTACCATATAAATGTTCTTTGGCATGCAATTTTTGAAGCTTATGGCAAGACAAACAGGGGCTGGGGTTGCAAAATTCAGTTAGTTAGATGCTGCTGATTTAAGACATTTCTGAATGTTGTCCTTAAGATAACAAGATGTTCTGTCTCAAATTTCTATGTACATGCTAAACATTACTCCCTGTGTAAGCTCATTGACTTCTTGGATCAATACAGTTAAGAGTATTTTGCAGGGACATAACGTTAATAATTATTCTTGTCATTGCAAGACAAAGGAGTTTATAGCAGTTTTCCCCATGCATCTTGACATAATTTATATTGTGGAACTACTTTTGGCAGATTGTGAGTGAAGCAGAGCCCAGACCAATGAGCAGCTGAGGCAATCACTGGTGGTGTCCTGATTACAGAGAAGCCTCCCAGGTCACACCGTGGTGTCACTGTCAATAAAGAAAACCCAGGCTTTCACGTCCACCTTGGGTCCTCACCAGATTCTTGGTGCATAAAAAATCCTTATTTATGTTGTTTCTTAATCTTTTTGTTCCTTCCTACTGATTCCAGTAGGAACTAATAAGCAGTTTTATACCAGTAGGAATTCAGAAGCATATACATTTCAGAAGCATGTGTTAGCAAAATGCGTAACACATGAAATAAAAAGTATCTTGGCTAAGAAAAGTTAGGAGAAGGCTTATTATCAGTGTAACAAGGACTGTTTGAGTGCTATCAAGTCACTTACTGACCCCTATGTACTCTACACCTATGATAACATCACTTCTATTCCCTAAGTGACATTAGTTTGGCTCACAGATATCTAGAGCCATTCTGACAGACAGCATGTGTAGCCACTGAAAAATATAATCCTTGTAATGAATTAAATGAAAAACTAACCAGAAAAGCAGTAGATATTACAAGCGTAATAGCTGTCTTGAAAGTGTATCCTGGGGTTTCAGATGATGTCATAATCTGCCACAGCAAATTTAATAGTATTGTTGCCTGGGAGCTAAGCCATTATACTATGTTTAATTTCACTAAGATGCAAATTACATGGTTCAGTGTTATATAGTACTGGCTACTGCCATTGTAGATTCTTGTTCATGCAGCTGTGAGGGATTTTAATGTTTTTTGGGGATATTGTTTAGCTGAAAGTCTTCAGTATTTATTGACTTTAAAACATATATATACTTTATCCCTCCCTTATTTGCTGTTACTCCACCTCATCTCCCCACTTTTGCAGCAATATTGACAAAATAATAGTCTGACGCTTTGAAGTATATCAATAAATATTCAGACTTTGAAGAAAAGAAGAGTAATATGACTTCAGAGTCACTTCTTACCTGTTACCACATTTGGTTTTAGTGAGCCTTTAAGCCAAAAAGAAAATACTCTTATAGAAAAATAGCCAGCTTGGTTGCTTATATTCCACCTTTTATGGTAATTTCCAGCATGAAATTTGAGGAGACATTCTGTTTTACCACATAACTTTTAACAGAAAAATATAGATAACATTTACCCCCAGTAAGTAAATCAGAACTTCTGTTATCATCTGAAATTTCCAGCTGAATTGCATAGGAAAATAGCTTAATTGGCCATGCATAAAACATAATAGATATATCTTTAAAGTAGTAGACTGTATTTTCTATCATTAAAATCTAATACAGTAATTAACTGTAGGCATCTCATCATGAGCTTTCATATCAGTGATTTCTTGACAATACATTAAAAGTACTGTGACATAGGGCAATAAAAGTGCTATGGGGAGCTTATTGATTTTCCTTTCACATGTTTATTAGATAAAAAATACCTTACTCTTGCACATCTGTGTATTGTTCTCTCTACACTTTTCTGTCAGTGGATCTTTTGCCTATCTACACTGCTTGCCAGTTCCACGTTTCTGACAACATAATTGATTCTAGGCAGGCTTCTGTAGGTATGGGAAATCAGTGGAGACTTTAGATTCGTTTTTAACAGCAAATATTGATAATAAAGAGATGACTCACAGTAGAGGTATGCTTCAGATGACATAAAATATATCATAGAATCATAGAATTATAGAATGGTTTGGGGTGGAAGGGACCCTAAACATCATGTAGTTCCAAACCCCCTGCCATCAGCAGGGACACCTTCCTCTAGACCAGGTTGCTCAAAGCCTCATCCAACCTGGCCTTAAACACTTCCAGGGAGGGGACACCCACAACTTCCTTGGGTAACCTGTTCCAGTGTCTGACCACCCTCACAGTGAAGAACCTCTTCCTAATATCTAATCTAGACCTACCCTCTTCCAGTTTAAACCCATTTCCCCTTGTTTTGTCATTAACTGCCCTTATGAAAAGTCCCTCCCCAGCTTTCTTGTAGGCCTCCTTCAGGTAGTGGAAGGCCACTATAAGATCTCCCCGGAGCCTTCTCTTTTCCAGGCTGAACATCCCAACTCTTTCAGCCTGTCCTCATAGGAGAGGTTCCAGCCCTTGAGCCCCCATGGCCCTCCTCTGGACTTGTTCTAACTGGTCCATGTCTCTCTTGTGTTGGGGGCTCCAGAACTGGACACAGTACTCCAGGTGTGGCCTTACGAGAGCAGAGTAGAGGGGGGAGAATCCCATCCATCAACCTGCTGGCCACTCTTCTCTTGACGCAGCCCAGGATACGGTTATTGGCCTTCTGGGCTTCAAGCGCACATTGCCCTCTCATGTTGAGTTTCTTATCCACCACCACTCCCAAGTCCTTGTCTTCAGAGCTGGTCTCAAGCTACTCATCACTCAGCCTGCATTTGTGCAACCCAGGTGCAGGACCTTGCATTTGGCCTTGTTGACCTTCATGAGGTTAGCACAGGCCCACCTCTCAAGCCTGCCAAGGTCCCTCTGGATGGCATCCCGTCCCTCTAGTGTGTCAACCGTACCACTGAGCTTGATATCATCAGCAAACTTGCTGAGGGTGCACTCAATCCCACTGTCCATATCACCAACAAAGTTGTTGAAGAGCACCTGTCCCAATACCAAACCTTGAGGGACACCACTCGTCACTGGTTTCCACTTGGACTTTTAACTGTTGACCACAACTCTTTGAGTGCTACCATCCAGCCAGTTCCTTATCCACCGAGTGGTCCATCCGTCATGTTGGTTAACAACAACATGTTGTTAACATGTTGGTTATCAACAACTGGTGTCAATTTTAAACCACACACAATTAAAAATAATTTTATCTTGAAAATAATTTTTTATCTTGAAAACTTAAAAGCAAAGATGAATATTTCAGTGATTCAAATTTACAGAAATGTGTTAATGTTTGCTGCTGTCAGTTGGCTATATTAAAGTAACAAAGACGTTGCCTACATTTTGATTCTGGCTGTATTTATTTGCTTATTGTAATTGTTGTGATCTATGGGCACAAATTCCCCTCTTTATAGTACAGCTACACTGTAGCAGCCATTCAATTCAAAGGCATGGTTCTGTCACTGCTCTGTAGTATTTCTGCAATTAACGGTCATCTAAAAGCAGAAACAAAAGTGCTATATATGAGAAAAATATTCTAAAAATAACCATAAGATCTCTTTGAAATTGTCTGAATCTGTCTTTGAAATTATCTATACAGGAACTTGAAATCATTTAATGGAAGAATTCAGCTGGGGTTTTGTCACATATTTAAACAAAGACAGAGTTTGGTGCTGTGTTTTGAGACCAGTGCTAAGGGATTTTTTTAGGCTATTGTCCTGTAGAAGAAGTTTTAGGTAGTACAAAAACTTAAGGTCTTATGACCTTAGCTGAGGTTTCTTGAACAAAACTATAATCAACTGTAAGCAAAACTTTCCTTTCACTTTCACTTCTGTCATTTGTGAGTTCTAATGAGCCTATAGACAAAAGGGTCCTAAATTCCATCCTACCCTAGGTTTCAATTCCTTCTCTGAGAAGTAGCTTACATGTGCTTACTCAAGGTGTAGAAAAGTTGTGTGGAAACTGGAAGGTTTTTGCCATTGTCTGCAGAGAAGCTACAGAGGGAGCAGAAGCCACTTTTAAATGAGATTTAATGTACATACTAATGAAGAAAGCAGTAAGAATTAAGAAATTATTTTAACTGTAAGATTCACCATGATAGACACCAGTTGGAAAAGCACAGTATTCAAATGCTTGGTACAAGTAACTCAGCTACACAACAGTGATGTCCATCAGGGCAGACAGAGGCAGAAGCTTCAGGATTCAGAGCATTGTAAATATAGCTTCTGTACTCTTCTTTCTTGAGAGAGAGAAAAGGTAGGAACTAATTTCTATATACCGAATGATTATCCACAGCTTTTATAATGCATTTAACCTTAATATTGTAGTAACATCAAGAGACAATAGTTTGTTTCAGAGTGCTCTGGCCGAAATTGAGAAAAGTACCAGTCCTTGAAACACAGAGGACTGTGAGACTTGAGATGTTAGAGGAAGTGTTCCTACTTTGCAAATGGATGGCAAATACTACTTCAAAATCTCTGTTCTCCCTGTCCCTCTGGACCTCTCATTTGGAAAAAAAAAAATGTAAAAATTATGAAACAAAGAAAAGGAGTATATTTCATTTTCTCTTATTGCAGAGGGTTTTTATAAATGTTTTTATACATAAATGAGGGTCTTTGATATTCAGCTTACCACAGTTGTATGAGATGTGATGACTTAGTGCTTCATGCTTGAAGCACTTCATGCTTGGGTTCTTTGAGCAGGAATAGGTTTACAGGACATCAGGCCTGCTGGCACCTGGTGGAGGACACCTGTCTTGCAGAGGGAAAAGGACCCTGGCTCAGGAGTTAGCAGGGCTCAGTGACAGGGTTTTAAACTAGTTTTGGAGAGGGAAGGGAATGAAGCCAGGCTCAATAGAGCCAAGTCTATGCTTGAAGGAGTTTGAAGGATGCTGCAATAGCAAGGTCCTTCAATCTGCTGTCCCAGAGGAAGTAAGAGATAGGAATCCAGGCAGCAGCAGAGATACAAAGTGTTTTAATGAGGTAGGAACCGCAGAGGCTCTCAAGAATCATCATAAGGGAATACGGTTTCTCCCTCTAATAAGTTGATGGGACCAACAGCCCAGCTGAAGTGCATCTATGCAAATGCACGTAGCATGGGCAACAAAGAGGAGGAGCTGGTAGCCATGTTGCAGCAAGAAAACCAAGATATAGCAGCCATCACAGAAACGTGGTGGGATTCCTCATGTGACTGAAGTGCTGCAATGAATGGCTACAAACTCTTCAGAAGGGATAGGCAAGGAAGAGAGGAGGAGGTAGCCCTCTATGTTAAGGAGTGTTTTGGTTGCCTGAAGGTGAATGATGGTGATGACAGAATTGAATGTTTGTGGGTAAGAATTAGGAGGAAGGCCAGCAAGGCAGATAACAGAGTGGGGGTCTGTTACAGACCACCCAACGAAGATGAGGAGGAAGATTAAATATTCTATAAGCAGTTACGGCACGTCTTGGGATCACAGGCCCTCATTCTTATTGGGGACTTCAGCTTGCCAGATGTCTGTTGGAAATACAACACAGCAGAGAGGAGACAGTCTCAGAGCTTCCTGGAGTGCGTGGAAGACAACTTCCTGACACAGCTTGTGAGTGACCCAACCAGGGAAGCTGCCCCACTGGACCTGTTTTTCACTAACAAAGAAGGACCCGTAGGTGAAGTGATGGCTGGAGGCTGTCTTGGGCACAGTGATCAGGAAATGATAGTTTTTTCTGTTCTCAGAGAAGTTGGGAGAAAGGTCAGCAAGACTATCACCTTGGACTTTCAGAGGGCAGACTTTGGGCTGTGCAGGTGTCTGGTTGGCAGAGTACCTTAGGAGGCAGTCTAGAAAGGCAAAGGAGTCTAGGAAGGCTGGACACTCTTTAAGAAGGAAATTTTAAAGGCACAGGAGCAAGCTGTTCCCATGTGCCGAAAGACAAGTCAGTGGGGAAGAAAACCAGCTTGGCTGAACAGGGAGCCTAGGCTGGAGCTCAGGAAAAAAAAAAGAGGGTTTACGATCTGTGGAAGAAGACAACTCATAAGCACTACAGAGACCTTGTGAGGCTATGCAGGGAGATAATTAGAACAGCCAAAGCCCAGCTAGAACTCTATTTAGCTGCGTCAGTAAAAGGCAATCTTCTGTAAATGCATTAGTAACAAAAGGAGAGCTAAGGAGAATCTTCATCCTTTGTTGGATACACAGGGAAACATTGTGACAAAGGATGAGGAAAAGGCTGAGGTACTTAATGCCTTCTTTGCCTTGGACTTTAGTGGTAAGACAGGTTGCTCTCTGAATACACAGACCCCTGTGTTGGAAGACGGGAATGAGGAGCAGAACGACAGCCCCATAATCCACCTATTGCACCACTTAGACATCAACAAGTCTATGAGGCTGGATGGTATCCACCCTAGGGTACTGATGGAGCTGGTAGAAGTGCTCACCAAGCCATTCTCCATCATTTATCAGCAGTCCTGGCAAAGCCAGGTGGAGGTTCTGGCTGACTGGAAGCTGGCTAATGTGATGCTCATCTACAAGAAGGGCTGGAAGGATGACCTGAGCAACTAAAGACCTGTCAGTCTGACCTCAGTGCTAGGGAAGGTGATGGAGCAGAACAGCCTGAGTGCCATGATGCATCACATGCGGGATAACCAGGGGATCAGGCCCAGTCAGCACGGTTTTATGAAAGGCAGGTTTTGCCTGACTAACCTTATCTCTTTCTATGACAAGGTGATGTGCTTAGTGGAGCAGGGAAGGCCTGTGGATGTGGTGTACTTAGACTTTAATAAAGCCTTTAATAAAGCCTTTGACACCATTTCCCTCAGCATTCTGGAGAAACTGGCCATTCATGGCTTGGATGGATGTATTCTTTGCTGGGTAAAGAACTGGCTGGATGACTGGCCCCAAAGAGTTATGGTGAACAGAGTTAAATCCAGTTGACAGCTGGTCACTAGGGGTGTTCCCCAGGGATCAGTGTTGGGACCAGTTCTGTTTAGTATTTTTGGCAATGATCTGGACAAAAATATTGAGTACACCCTCACTAAGTTTGCAGATGACACCAAGCTGGGTGGTGATATTGACCTGCTTGAGAGTAGGAAAACTGCAGAGGTATCTGGACGGGCTGGATCAATGGGCTGAGGCCAATGGTATGAAGTTCAATAAGGCCAAGTGCTGGGTCCTGCACTTGGGTCACAGCAACCCCATGCAACTGTACAGGCTTGGGGAATAGTGGTTGGAAAAGTGCCCAGCAGAGAAGACCCTGGGGGTGTTGGTCAATAGTTGGCTGAACACAACCCAGCAGTGTGCCCAGGTGGTCAAGAAGGTCAACAGCCCCCTGGCTTGTATCAGAAACAGTGCAGCCAGCAGAACAGGGAAGTGATTGTGCCCCTGTACTCAGCATTGGTGAGGCTGCATCTCAGGTACTGTGTTCAGTTTTGGGCCACTCACTACAGGAAAAAACATTGAGGTGCTGAAGTGTGTCCAGAGAAGGGCAACAAAGCTGGTGAAGGGCCTGGAGAACAAGTCTTACAAGAAGCGGCTGAGGGAACTGGGGTTGTTTAGTGTGGAGAAAAGGCAGCTGAGAGGAAACCTTATCGTTCTCTAGAACTACCTGAAAGGAGGTTGTAGAGAGCTGAGGGTCAGTCTCATCTCCCAGGTAAAGAGCAATAGAACGAGAGGAAAAGGTCTTAAGTTGTGCCAGGGGAGGTTTAGATTGGATATGAGGAAAAGCTTCACCCAAAGGGTAGTCAAGCATTGGAACAGGCTGTGCAGGGAGATGATGGAGTCACCTTCTCTGTTGTTATTTAAAAGATGGGTAGACAAGGTGTTTAGAGACATGGTTTAGAGGTGGAATTTGTAGTGTTAGGTATATGGCTGGGCTTGATGATCTTAAGGGTCTTTTCCAACCACCATGTTTCTATGATTCTATGAATATACTGTTCTAAAAATAAAATGGCGATGGAAAACAAGGAAGTATCAGGCTAGATGGAATTGGGAAAAAAATCTCCCAATCTCCTTTTTCTTTTTTCCTTTTTTTTTTTTTTTCTGTCCCAGAAAAGCATTTCCTAAATTAGATCCTTAAAAAAAAACAAAAAAAAACCAAAAAAAACAAACAACAAAACAAACCTATGAGCAAGAAGAAAATATTGCAAGTTAAGAAATTCCTTGAAATGCAGATCACTTATTGTGAAAGTCTCAGTTACAGTTAGCTTTTCCTCTTTTAAGAATAAATTTAGAAAAAAAAATGTCATTACAAAGCAAGCATATATTTTTCCACTTCATAGATAATTGTATGGTATTATTCTCAACACTCATCTGTATCCTGTCTTCTGAAATCTGATCTCAGAACACAAATTTTAAAGGAATAAAAAGTGAGCAACCGGGACAGCATAAACCAGCAACCCACATCCATGTGCTGCAATCTTCACAGAATCACATAGAATCACAGAATGTTAGGGATTGGAAGGGACATTGAAAGATCATCTAGTCCAATCCCCCTGGAGAGCAGGAACCCCTAAATGAGACCACACAGGAAGGTGTCCAGGAAGGTCTTGAATGTCTCCAGAGAAGGAGACTCCACAACCTCCCTGGGCAGCCTGTTCCAGTGCTCTATCACCCTCACTGTAAAGAAGTTTCTTCTCAAGTTTAAGCAGAACCTCCTGTGTTCCAGCTTATACCCATTGCCCCCATGACAAGGGGCATGGGCATCACTGCCATTGGGCATACCTGAGAAGAGGTATACAAGAGGCATGGGCATCACTGCCATTGGGCATACCCAATCACATACCATTGGGCATCACTGAGAAGAGCCTGGCTCCATCCTCATGACATTTGCCTTTAACATATTTATAAACATCAATGAGGTCACCCCTCAGTCTCCTCTTCTCCAAGCTAAAGAGACCCAGCTCCCTCAGCCTTTCCTCATCAGGGAGATGCTCCACTCCCTTAATCACCTTTGTGGATCTGTGCTGGACTCTCTCAAACAGTTCCCTGTCCTCCTTGATCTGTGGGGCCCAGAACTGGTCACAATACTCCAGATGCAGCCTCACCAGGGCAGAGTAGAGGAGGAGGAGAAACTCTCTTGACCTACTAACCACACTCCTTCTAATACACCCCAGGATGCCATTTGCCTTCCTGGCCACAAGGGCACAGTGCTGGCTCATGGTCATCCTGCTGTCCACCAGGACTCCCAGATCCCTTTTCCCCACACTGCTCTCTAGTACATCATTTCCCAACTCATACTGGAACCTGGGGTCGTTCCTACCCAGATACAACACCCTACATTTGCCCTTATTATATTTCATTAAGTTTTTCCCTGCCCATTTCTCCAGCCTGTCCAGGTCTCGCTGGATGGCAGCACAGCCTTCTGGTGTGTCAGCCACTCCTCCCAGCTTTGTATCATCAGCAAACTTGCTGACAGTGCACTCCGTTCCCTCATCCAGGTCATGATGAATAAATTGAATAATACTGGTCCTAGGACTGACCCTTGAGGGACTCCACTAGACACACACACTCCAACTAGACTCTGCCCCATTGACCACCACTCTCTGGCTTCTTCCCACCAGTCAGTTAACTGTCCATCTCACTACCCGGTCATCCAGTCCACAGTTCCTCAATTTTGCAGTGAGGATGCTGTGGAAGAAGGTGTCAAATGCCTTACTGAAATTAAGATAGACCTCATCCACTGCTCTACCATTATCCAGCCATCGTCATCTGCTCTAAAATGAGAATCATGTGGACTATGTCTAAATTCCAAACCCTTCTGACTTCTGTTTCTTTGAGTTGCACGATTGACATGCGAAGTCCACAAAGAAAAGTAGATGGTATATAACCCTACACTATAATCAGCTCAAAGCTGAATCAATGGGTTTTATCTAAGAGATTTCCCTTTATTTTTCACTAAAGGCAAGATCTCCAAACTGTACCGTGATCCTCTGTCTATATCACATTCTTACATATTGAAGTATACTTAAACTATTTGACATCAAAATTATAGTAAAATAGTAGATGACAATGGTAAACCACTATGGTTTAAATGAGGTATTTACTTCACAGTTCCATATTTCAGTGGCACCCACAGAAATGCTCTTTAGCTTTTTGCTTTCAACTAAGTTATATTTAGCTACCATTAATATATATATGGAACTGTGGGCTTAACTTTACTTTTGGGGTTTTTTATTCCTAAAATGCCTCTTTTTGCATTCAAGATACTTTGCCTTGCTGGAATGAAGGGGAATATGCTCAAATTTGTTATTAGTTAGAAAATGAAATTCAAAATGACTTCTTTATAAAAAGAATTGAAAAAAAAACCAACACCAAAAACCCAACCTTTGCAAGCATAAGCCTAATTACAAGCTCTGTGTTTTGTGTTTGCATTGCTAATTTATCCTCATCTTATTGAAAATTATGGAATTTTGCACATTCTTTTTAGGCTATTTCAGTATTAAATTGCATTCTCTCAATGTCTCATTTGAGCTTAATGTTTTATTCAATATCACATGTATAGCACTATATAAATATAATGATTCTAAAAGATGAGTGAAGCTAAAGTTCTTTAGAAATGTATTATGGTTGTTATTTTGTCTTTATTTCATAGCTTTTATAATACAAATTAGTAGACTAATTCTATTTTTACTTAAACCAGTTTGCTTTCATTTTTTTAAGACAACTTTTGCTTCTAGAGAAGTCTTGTGAAAGTA
>NW_010324001.1:0-1063 GCF_000700745.2 Antrostomus carolinensis
AATCCTGTGGGATCAGACCCTTAAAGGAAGAGGAGCGTAAGAGAGCTGGTAATATTCAAACATCACTTCCTTTAGGCTCAAGAGCAATGCATCCCTGTGTGCAAGAAGTCGAGCAAAAGGGGGAGAAGACCAGCATGGATGAACAAGGTGCTTCTGGCAAAACTCAAAGAGAAACAGGAGGTGTACAAGAGGTGGAAACAAGGACAGACCACTTGGGAAGAATATAAGGGCGTCACCAAAGCATGCAGAAATATGACAAGGAAGGCCAAGGCTCAATTGGAACTAAATCTGGCAAGGGAGGTCAGAGACAATAAGAAGGACTTCTTCAAATACATCATTCCTTCAAAAGGAAGGACTTCTTCAAATGCATCATTCCTTCAAAAGGAAGGCCAAGGAAAATGTAGGGGCACTACTGAATGGGCAGGGTACCTGGTAACAGAGGATGCAGAGAAGGCAGAGTTACTGAATGCCTTCTTTGCTTCATTCTTCACTGCCAAGGCCACCCCTCAGGAATCCCTGTCCGAAGAGACCAGTGAGACAGTCTGGAAAAAGGAAGACTTTTCCTTGGTCGATGGGTATTGGGTTAGAGATGGACTATGCAACCTTAACACCCACAAGTTCACGGGCCCTGATGGGATGCACCTACGTGTGCTGAGGGTCATTGCTAGGCCACGCTTGATCATCTATGAGAGGCCATGGCAATCAGGAGAGGTTCCTGAAGACTGGAAGAAGGCAAATGTCAGCCCTGCCTTCAAGAAGGGTAAAAGGGAGGACCCAGGGAACTGCGGGCCAGTCAGCCTTACCTCAGTCCCTGGAAAGGTAATGGAACAGCTCATCCTGGAGGCCATCTCTAAGCATGTGAAAGACAATAAGGTCAACAAGGGTAGTCAGCATGGATTCACCAAAGGGAAATCGTGCTTAACTAACCTTATTGCCTTCTGTGACAGGACAATTGGCTGGATAGATGAGGGGAGGGCAGTGGATGTTGTATACTTGGACTTGAGAAAGGCTTTTGACACTGTCTTCTATGGTATCCTCATTGGCAAACTCAAAAAGTGTGGAC
>NW_010324002.1:0-99535 GCF_000700745.2 Antrostomus carolinensis
AGGCTTTGTGTACATCACACCCCCAATCAACATGGACATCGCACGGCCCAGGGGTCCACAGTCTTTTCCTGAATCCAGGTCACAACCTCTCTCACAAAACTCTCCCCAGCTTCAGATTTCACAATGAAGTTTTATACCACTCTAGTTGTGAGCCCAAGTGCCATTACACTATCTTTACCCTTCTTGTACTGGTGAAACCCATCTCCCAGGAATACTCCCCAAGCATTATCATAAGGCAAGTCTCCTTCAGTTAACAATCCGCTACCTTATGGAAATAATCACAAGGCAGGCACAGCAGTTGTCCTTGTGAAAACTCGTATTTGCATAAGCAAAACGGATAACTGGACACCTCGGTGCCTGTTTGTGAAATAAATTGCCTATTTTGATGTGCAAACATACATTTCTATCCACCTTTGAAAGTCTGCCCAGCAGGGCTTCCACTTTTGGAGATGTCAGGAAAATCACATTACAACCTCAGAAGAACTATGTGTTGGTGTCATCGAACAGCACTAACATGCTCACATCACATATAACTTCATGATATGCAATTCACAAGAAACACCCTGTATACTACGTGTGTATGACACCAGGAAAAGATGCTGAGCATGTCTCTGAATACCAGAAACATGCCCATCCTGGTGCTTCCCTACTACCAATCTTGTAAGACAGCCACGCTGATAACAGCCACCATTTGAGCCTGCAACTGACCCAGGAGCCTCTTGAAAGCGAGTCACTTAATGCTCGCATTGCAGTTCACACAGAGGCTGCAGCTGGTTTTTACTTTTGTGGAGCAGGCACAGAGTGTGTTTGACAGGCAGCGCAAGGAGAAGATGCAACCTTCCCACTGGTCACACTAATGGTACTGACTGAAATCCACTAAAACTCAACCCTACAGAAATGGCACGCAACAAATACCAAATGGAGCCAACTTTGAGCAGGTGTTGGTCAGAGGACTGAGAGAATGCAAAAATGAACATATTTTAAGATATTTTTTCCCCACACCATTCTATGCTGGCTGAAAAATTTCTTCCCCAAAGTATGCTGCAAGGAACACCCTCACACACACAGAATTTCTCTTCTCTTCCCCTCCTCCTTTCCAAGTAGCTCTAGTAATACTGTCTAATAAGTGTCTAAGTGTCTGCACAATTTGTAAAATTCAATCACTTTGCAGATTTCTATATGAAAGCCATAGTCTCTTGAGTGTAGCAAAGCTGAAAGAAAAAAAACAGGAAAAACCATTGCCACCTAAACCCTATACCACAGATTTTTTAGTCACCAGACTTAAACTCACTCCAATATGTTCACTGCATGCACAGAAATGTGAAACAACATTTAATAAATTCGGTATTTTTTTT
The DNA here is from genome assembly GCF_000700745.2 of Antrostomus carolinensis. Classification (NCBI taxonomy): domain Eukaryota; kingdom Metazoa; phylum Chordata; class Aves; order Caprimulgiformes; family Caprimulgidae; genus Antrostomus; species Antrostomus carolinensis. The sequence continues at coordinate 1,356 of NW_010324002.1, forward strand.
TTTTCCCATAAGACTTGCAGAGAAAGTAGCAAGAATACTGGCTCTAACTTTTCTGCCTGTGCAGGGCCCAAAAGGTATCATAGCTCTGTACACACGGAGGGAGAATAGGAAATTTTTGGACAATGGATAAATAAAGTTTGAAAACTTCTTACCTATAGCAGCTCCCACCAATGAAAGTGATGAAAAATTTGCAGGATTATGCTCTCCTAGGGGAAAAGAAAAAAAAAAGGGGGGTTGTTTCTACATTCATGGTTGTGGATGAACATGAATCAAACTTAAACCAGGTTGTAGATGTTTGCCTGTATCTACAGACAGACAGTCCAGTAGCTTTTTGCCATTCAGAACTCTTTCAAGAGGAATAGTTACATTTACTTGATGCCTGCACATTTTGCTGTTAAATGCAAGCAGCAGGGAAAGCTCAGAAAATTCTGATTATTTCTTAGGTTCTGAAACTTTGTACATTAGTGTTCTCCACAGGCAGTGAGTTGTCAAAAACAAATGCTTGGGGAAGACTGGATGTCTTCCATTAGCACAATGTAAAAGCTCATTCACAGTCCACAGTTTCTAATTCAAGGCTGAAATGCTGTCCTGACAATATCTTGCTCACAGGCAACTACACCATTAAACTACCAAACCCGAGGCAGAGATGAACAGCAAACTAGTGTGGTGACTAAACCACGGCTTGTGTTGAATATATGTCTGTGGGCCAGCAAGCTCCAGGTAAGACCAATAGCCTCTGAAAGCTGAGGTAGAGAAACTTGTCAAGTATTGATCTTTCTTGCCCCTTGGCTCATATATCCTGTAGGTTGTATCCTGCCATGTTGTGCCATATCATGCCATGTCATACCATATCATCTTTGCAGTCACTTCAAAAAATACATACCTGAAATCCCAATGAAATTCTGACAGAAAAAAAGTTGTGTACTGGGGATTGAGAGGTCTGTGCATTTTGACAGGAGAGGATGAGGAAAGACAACATTGGTATCATCCAGCCTGTTAGTCCAGTCACTGCCTTCATGTGAGGGTAGGCTTCTTTGGAGGCCCTGTGGATGAAGAAGGAAGGTACATTGGAGGCACATTCATACACAGAGAACTTGCTCTGATGAGCTGCCTGCCCTGTGTTTATTGATGAATGGCTTCTCCAGGCACACAGGTGCGCTGAGAATTACAAAAGCTGAAGAAAACAAAGGGACATTGGGACAAGCCCAGACAGGGGCATTTCCTGGGGACAAATGCTTATCTCAGCTAGAAAGGAGACATACAAGTGAGGAATATGGGAAAATATATTAAGAAAGAGAAAGAATGAGATTCAAGAGATGGACACCAATAAAAAGACTTCAAGGAGAGAGACTGAGGAAAGAGAAGAGACACAGAAAAGAGGAGAGAAGGGAAAGTGAGATAAATATTTGTGACTATAGAAGGAAGGCAGGAAGAATAAAAAGAGTTTAAAAAAGGGAATAAAAGTGGAGAAAGGGAAACCTGCAGAAGAAAAGGAATCGATGGGGCAGAAAGAACAGCTGAAGGGAAATCAGCTGGGAGAGCAAGGGAGACTGTAGTTTATGAGAAGAAAACCAGGAAGTAGTAGAAACAGGAGATCACAGTGAGGAAAGGGAATTATCCTAACAATGAAAGGTGTAAGGTAAGGAAGGACAGAAAGAACAGGCAAAAGAATTTACAATTAGAGAATAAGGTCTGTGGCACTATCAAGTTTTGCATTTGTCAGTAAAATATTATTTTGAGTGCAAGTCCTGTTGAGACTGAGGTAGAGGTAAGTGTGACCATATTTAAAGACAAAATGGAATCTGGATTGTGGTTTACATATAGGAACCACTTTTGTCCTCATTAATGAGACCTCTCATAGTAGAGGGCATTAGGGAGCCTAACAAAAGAGTAGTAGTTCTCTTTGCTGGTCACTATGCCAGGTACAAGACACATAACTTACATGTTTCATCCTAGCCATCCAAAAACAGATGATGCTTTTAAGTTTCCAAGAGAGGAAATGGTACCCAAAGATACAGGGTTAACAGAATTCCTAATTTACTCTAGGAATAAGTAAACTCCCAGCTGCCTCGGGAGTATTGTCAGATGAAAATAAGATGGACTAAATTCTAGATCCAGAGCCTATTTTGGACTTGGAAAGAACCTCAAAACTCAACAATGCTTGGATACAAGCACTGGAAGAGTTTTAAAACTTCGTACTTGTATTGCAGTTCAGATTAGGAAAACCGCTAATCTCAGGAAATGCTTAAAAGCAGTATGTAGATTAGTGTTGATCTATAGTGTGCAAAGAATTAAATACTCAAATCAATGTGTTGTTGAACATGCCCAAAAAATACTATGGGGAAGCTGTAAAGTAAGGGAACAGAGATCTCCATATTATAAACCTAACTGCTGAGCTTTGTAAAGCAGCAGACAGTGTAAAGAATGAAAACAAATAACAGTTTAATAATGAATTACAATAATTGAGTTGAGAGGAAGCCAGGACATGAACCATGGCCTCAGAGTCCAACTGAGTTAAAATAGTACTGAGAGTGGAAATACATAATTTCAGGCAATTCTGGTTGCCTATTTCTCAAGGTGAACCTAGAGCTTTTTAAAATTACACAACCAGAGTCCAGGGCTGCGTATTTCTCCCATTGATGAAATCACTAACATCAAAATGGTGTGGCTCTTGTCCTGCTTTACAGCAAACAATATAAGCACAGTAGCCTATTCCTTCTACTGATAGCAATAATTCTTAGCACCACTGATTGAAGCAAATTACTGTGAAAACCACTTGGGTGGCCGGGCTTTTAAAAATAATTTTCACTACAAATTTTGTTGTGTTACCATCATTTTCTGCTGGGGGAAAAAAGAAGAAAAAAATTCCTATTCAAATTCCCAAAGATTTTTTTCTTTGATTCATGAAAATTTTAGGTTTCTAAGCACTTCTCAGCCTGCTTAAGATGCAAATAGTATATTTTGTTCCCTTCCTTCACTTTGGCCCAGATTTCTAATGGTATTTAGATTCTTGAAGTTAGGTGCAGGTAATTTTAATCCTCTTCAGTACCAAAGAGCCTAATTTCATTTTATTTCAATGGTTTTTAGGTGGGTACCTATTCTGGGAAATCTCAATACTTATCTAGGTACCTGAATGATAATAGTAATAAAAATAATAACAACAATAAGACATTTTAATGCTTATCTTAACCACCTAAGTACCATTAGAGGCTTGCTTTGGATCATGCTCAAAATCTACATCCAAGGAATATTTCAAAGCACTTAAAAGCACCATCTGCTGTGAGATCTGTTGTACAAGATCATTCACAAGCTTTCATTTATCTCACCAAAATGAATCCACAGGTAACTCCTACAAGGAGAGACAGAGGCCAGACTTTGTTGTTTCCAAAATGAATTATTTCTAAGTAGGCCTTTTCCAGTCACCAAGAAGGACACAATAAAGCATTCTTGGTGTCAGTTTGTTCCAGCACATCCCTGCAGCCAGGGCCATCCCAGCTGGCTCTTTACCACCTGCCTCCACCTCAGAGGCTGTGCTATGTCCTTCCGCAGGCAGGCCTTGCCTTTGTCCCCTGTGACGCTGCTGCTTCTAAATCAGCCCGTGGCCACCTTCCCACCACCACAAAGGCAATGGGTCCCACAGACCTGGCTCCCTGATAGGTCTGGCCTGGGCATCTGTGGGCACCACTTGTATGGAAAGAAGCATGTTGTGGGATGGTAAAGTCATTAACCAACTGAATTTCAAAGAGCAGCAGCAATGATGGCAGTCGTTACACCAGCTTAACACAAGAACTGGAAGACATTTTACTAGAGAAAGTGGCAGGCAGTGTCACCAGAGATAGCGACTCCTTCTGCAATAAGATAAATTCCACTTTCACAATCAACTTTGCTAAGACTGCAAAAGGTGCAAATTAGTGCAGCATTTGAACCTATCTGTTTATAAACAACTTTGGGTGTAAGCAGGCACTTGAGTGACATGGAGCCACTGGCAAAAACCTGAGCTGCATTTCCCACTGAGGCTCCTTGGCCCCAGGTCAGGAGTGCAAAGGCCGCTTCCCCTGTCACACCAAGGGCAGCATACATCAGCTCCCCTGGCTGCTGCTTCACCTAATCCCTGGAAAACCACGTGCTAAGGGAGAATTTGTCAGATACTGAGAAAGGCTCCCAAAACCAGTGAACCACGAGTGACAGTGTCTAAAGTGAAAACAAACTGTCCCAGACAAGGAAGAATTGTTAATATTCCTTAACCATACAGAGTCCAAAGTATTATTGGAAGTTCTAATAAATACAAAACTAAACTTCATCTGAAGTGGAAGGGATACCCGATATATGACCAAGGCAGGTAAGGCAGATCGCACACTGAAGGCCCAACTAGAATATAGTAATTGTTATTATACACTGATTTTTCCATTTCTCTTTTCATAACACCAGTAGAATCACAAGTGGTAAATAAAATTGGGAGAAAACTGAAGTGAGGAAGTTTGAACTCTGCAGAAGTGTAAGGGTGATGTTGCTAAGAAAGCAGTAAGTCAGAATAGATATGTCCTCTTGTCATGCTCTTGTCTATGTCATCTGCATAACGAGACCTGCAAAAAGTACCCGAGTTCTACTTGCCTCATTATTTTCTCAATGCATATTCTTCTAGTATAATACAGAAACTTGTTCCAGCCACCTGCAAAGCTGAGGGTTTATTCAGGACAGAACTGGGGAGCTGAGGCAGCACAGCTCTGTTTCTAAGGTGAATCAAACCTAGTAGGATTCAGTCTTTCTACTTTTGAAGTGGGGAAGCAGGAGAGGAAAGGCAAAGGAAAGGGACTCTTAGACGAATATATTGCTGTTCCCTGTTAAACAACTATTCAGATGTTCAAACGAATATAAAAGGAAATCTAAAGAGAGGTAATGCATTCCTTACTGCAACTAATCCTTGAAGGCCAGGCTTACATGTATTTTTAGTAGGAAAAATGCAAAGAGTAATTTGCAGTTGGTTGAGTAATGAAAGAAGAAAAAATTACCTAAAGATGCTATGAAATTATAATCTTGTATAGGTACGCAATTAGATGGAGTCTGTTCATGGAGATGAGAACTACTGAATCAAGTTTCTGGAATGGCCATTATGGAATCTGTAGTAGTAAATATCACCATGTAAATCCTGACGTTTCCTCCTCCTTCCCAGGGGGAACCACAAATACTGTTGATCTACCCTGTATTTAGAAAGACAGTTTTAGAAACAAGAAAAAGAAAAGTCATCTGAGGATGTGGGAGCCACTGAGGCTAGCTGGTGCTCTAGTCTATCAGAATAAGATCCCCACCTTTACTTTTAATATCAGACTATCGCTTCTCTCACTGCTTTTACTCTGTCATGTTCCAGTAATGACAAACAGTAACTGAACTGACAGTGTTACTTACCTAAAATGAAAACAACTGTTTAATGCTCTTGAAATTCAGAGTTTTGCAGCTTTGCAAGCTCCAGTGGGTGGACTGGCTGCTGTGAAGCTTAATCTTGATTGCAAATGCTCTCTTTGGTCTGGCTTTTCTGCTCATAGGCTCATGATGCTCTGCATCCCATAGATAGCCAGTCAGAATACATTGCTGGTGTTGGAAGTGGTCCATGGAAATGGAGGACCACCTCAAACAGGGATCCTGCAGGAAGAGCAATGCCTCCCAAAGGTGGAAAGATAGCTGTACAGTCTTAATGAACAGGTTTTGGCAGAAGGGACAGCCACAAGTCACACTAGTCAGTAAGTGCTCACGGCTCAAGGCTGTGTGCCACACAGCACACAGGGCAAAGTGCTCTGCCCACAGTGAGTGTCACAGGTAATTGGGACACATAAGGAACTGTGAATCACAGGTCCTGTAAATGGTCATTAAATAGTTGGGTAGAAGTGTGCTAAACAATGAGATGATGTAATGGACAAATGCTTATCATAAACACAGAGAATCCTGACCTCATTTCACATATGATTTCATCTTAGATGACCTCACAAGTGCAGTTACTCTCCCACCTGCACAGCCTCATATGTTTTATGTGCTTCTTTTACCCTCTATATCCTGAAGAAATTAGTTAATTTGTTATTTTTCACAATCAGTCCCAGATGGATTATGTCTGTCAGCATTTCCTGATTTACATAGCATTTATCATTTTCAAAGCACTTTATAAACACTAAGCAGTTGATCCTTACACCACTCTTGTGCCCTAAGCATTAGTACTTCCTTTTTACCAACTGGAAATTATGGGAAGTCAAAGCAATCCTCACAGTAGCTAAAGTAACAGCAGAACTCAGTACCACCCAATTTTTTAACTGTTCTTTACGCCGCTAGCACATCACACTTTCCTAATGCAAACACATCTACCACATTGCCCTCCGGTAGTTCCTTTTTCTTTCTTATTTACATACAAAAATCCTCTCCCCAGCACTGTTAGTTCTTGCAACTTTTTGGTCTTTGGTATAGCTGAAGAGCCAAGCTCTCATCTTGTCCACAAGTCAACCTCTAAAATACTCTAAAAACAAATTAGCATAACTTTTGTGCCTTAAGGTAGTGTATCACAAATGTCTGTCAGGTACAATCAATAGTTTTAAAAAGTAATCTTTTAAATTTATTCACTTAATACGAGGCTACAGAGTAATCTAAATTCCTTGTGGGTATAGAAGTGAGGTTCACTGAAAATGAAGTCCCAGCTGAGCTTTGGTGAATTTTTAAAGTAAGCAATTAAATGGCTTGTAAAGTGGAGGTATTTCAGAACTGACATCAGTGACACTTGGAAAGAACTGAAACTCAGAACGGCCGCGTTCTTAGCTGCAGCACAGCATTCAGCAATGTTAAACTCCTTCCAAGCACACACAAAGGGAAGAAGTTGATTTATTAATAATAATGGCTTTACTTTCATAGTTATAAGCAGGTGAAGGCTTTTGAGTCACTTCTAATTGCTGAAGGCAAGTAAAGAAGAAACACTGGGTAGTAGTTAGACAAAATTAGAAGCCTGTAACCCCTTCCTTGGGCAGTGTTTCTTCATCTAATCTTGTCTGTACTAGCGAAGAGTAGTAGTACATGGCTGAACTCTGCTAGTACACCACCACCTGCCAGCCCCTCAGCACAAAAAGGCTCTATGAGCCCTATGCTCACTTGGGTCATACCATTTGCAGAAAAAAATACTTGCACAAAAACACAGTGCAAGAACTTTTGTTTATGATATAGTATTTTCCTTCCTTTTAAAAATATTTCCCCCATACAGGCATAGGTGACTCCAGCCCTGATGCTCTTAAGGATAAACCTCCCCAGCATTCAGTGTTGCTGTTCATGCCTTATGGGTTTGCTTTCATGTTAGATACAATGGACAATGCATGGGAAAAGCCACATGCCTAGAGGTACATAAAACTAGCTAAAAGGGAAATCCTTAGCAAAGCAGTTAGAGGTCTGCCCCAGTCAGCATGAAGACACCTTGAATGGTGTAACAGGAGGTGTTGTCCTCTTGCAATTCAGACGCTAGCTACCTCTGCTGAAGGTGGGTGTCTCTGTCGCTTTTCAAACTAGCAGCTGGCCTCTGTGCTTTACAACAATGAGAAGAAGAAGGTGACATTGCCATTCACTATCCTTCCCTGGTAGCAAAGTAGATAAGCTTCAGTCCACTCAGGACTGAAGGAACTCGAGTTTAATGTCCTTCTCTGCCTAAGATAAAGCCCCATGGAGAAAGCACTGTTTAGCAAGAGACAGCTCTGTTGCTGAGCGGTAGGTTCTCCTTCAGAGCTATTCATTGCATTTTACTGTGCTCCTCACAGAAGAAAGCAGTGGGTCTGTTAAAGCTTTTCTGGCAAGCCATTAGTGGGTACAGTCCTCCAAACTGACAACTGAAATGAGACATAATCTTTCCTTTCCACGAGACCAGGAACATGGCCACCAGTATACCTCCTCGAGCAGGTAAGTGGGCTTCATTAATTTTGTGGTCTTGGTGTAGCCTGGGCAAAATTTACTTGTTGGCTGCATCTGGACTGAAATTAGCCATTAAGGTGTATCTGCATTATAAATCCTGCACACTCTTCCCTTTTGCAATAAAAGAACTGAAGGTTGAAAATGGGCCAGAGAGAATGGGAAATCTGAAGCTGGTTGCAAGTGCCACCTGCTCAGAAGAAGCGTACATTGACTTTATATTTTGTATCAGTAGGCTAGCCATGCATGCTCCTTCTAACCATACATTATAGCAAAACAATGGGGAAAATAAACTTGCATGGGATCAAGTTGTTTTAGTAACATACCAGTATTAACATCCTACCTGTATAAAACTTTGTCCATACCTTTTTGTTCTGTTTTCTCTAGGTGACTGTTATCTAACCTATATGTGCCTCATGAATTCAGGCCAGTGGAAAACAGTAAGTAAAAACTGTTTGTTTGAGACATGGGTTTGTTCTCCTGCCCAGGCTTGAAGGGGATGAGATTTACCTACATTTCATTCCAGCATTGGCTAAGACACACAACCCAGTTACAGTGACTTAGCAAGGGAATGCGTATCAGCTGAACTACAGCTGCTCGGTTATATCAGAGCTCTCCGTGGCATATATGTGAATCCTGCATACAGGATATGAGTTCGGCATCCAGGCTGCAGCACTGGGAAGGGACTTTTACTCCTGCCTACATAGTTTTTAATCTCGAAAACCATGAAAGGAGCTATTACAGTGTGGCAAAGGAATGACTGGGTGACACGTGTTGTGCTGCTTCTATGGCACTACTATTAACAGCTGATGTCTTATGTTATTGGTGAGGAGGAGAGTTAAACTATTAAAAACCTAATTTACGTCTCTTTCTTCACTGTGTGACTCAAACCAGTTTTGCAATCTGTTACAGGTTAACTAGCCAGGGTTAGGCAGGGTGGGGCCCATACTAGATTGCAAAACTGGTTTATTCAATTCACAGCAAGAAAACATCCTTAAAAATAGGCATTCTAGAAGAAGACCAGACACCTTCCTGTCAATTATGGCACATCATGCCACAAAACAGATTGTCAGGCCCCTCAGCTTTTGCTGCTGCATTGAGTGAGACGCAGTGTGCAAATCACATGCAAGCGGAGGCCACCAGGTATTGTGCTGCAGCTGAAGAGCACACCTGCCTTTCAGCTTGGGGCTATGCTCAGAGGCACACCCTCACCTGCAGCCTCTCTCCTCTCCTCCATAACTCTGTGTGCCAAGTGCAGCTGGTTAATAGATCACAGATCAGACCGACCAGCTGCTTCCAGCATATGGGGTCATGGAGGAGGGGAAGCTGCAGGGCTGTTCTGCAAATGTGCAAGATGCAGGTCTGGAGCTGTCTGGAGATCAACAGGTGATTTCAAGTAGGGAAAGAAATGGAAAAGAGCTGTACTATTTTCAGCAAAAGAGAGAGGGAATGCAATCTGTTGTCTCCTGCAGAGTTTTGCTCTTTTTGAGAGGGTAGGCAGAAATGCAGATGATGAGAATTGCAAGCTTACCTTGTGGGGTATCTTGCACAGCTTCATCTGGACATGGGATGTACCACACAAGGCGGTGACACAGGTGCATCTGAAAGCTTTCCTTCGATGTTAAACTGAGGAAGATGGAATACACAACGCATGGGAAAAAACTGTTCTATTACATCAAAAGTCTATTGTATACGTGTTAAAATATGTGACAGACTCTTTCAGAATCTTGCACCCTCTCTTGTTATCAGTGCAGTTCTTTTTATTCCTTCCATACAATTCAAATGTCAGGACAATTTATATACAAACAGTATAAGACTATAAGAGAAGAGATGGAGTATATGACCTACTTTTCTTTATGCAGCCAATGCCATCATTGTCCTAGGGAGCTTTTCTAGCAGAAAGATCATGAGAAACTTACATTAGTGGGCCCTTCAACATTGCTCTGGCAATATATAAAGGTCCTAAAGTTTAAGTTAAACCTAGTGTGAAACTCACTTTAGCAATCCTTTACACTGTCATAGCAGTGCAAATTTGTCCCTACTATGAACATAACACAGCCCTGTTCTGAATCTCTGTTATATTATGTTGCATTATAATGGTGAGACACCAGAACAGACCTACTGAGGAGCCAGAGAAGCTTCCTTCATGAGAAGTTTTTAAGAAGTTAGGAGGTATATGTGCCAGGGTGGTCTGGGAGTATTTGATCGTGCCTCAGTGCAGGGCTAGAGTGATTTTCTGAAATACCTGCCAGTTCTGCAGTTCTAAAGGTTTATGTTTTCTAAAGAGACAATTTCTTTGTGTGTCAGTCAGTGTGGTCTGGTCTTATCCCCAGAACGTTACTCCATATTTTTGCAAAGACTATCAGTTTACACACCGTAGTAGTGAAAATTAAAAACTACATTCCTGAAACTGGCTCATTTCCTAACAACATACCAAAGAAAAGCAAACAGAAAAGGTATCACACATAATTTAGTTAAGATTGCTTCTTTTGTATTTGCTACAGTGTAAACATATACTCCCTTCTTGCTCCCCCAAAACTGTCCAGCCCAGTTGAATTGTGAACTGTGATTCTAAGGACATCCAACTTTTGCACTTTTAAAAAATGTAATTAAAACTTCCCCCTTTCACCTATAAATTCCCCAAAACTATTTCAAGTCCTGCTCTGTCTAGATGGAAGACTGCTTTTTTTCTCAAAAGATGTAAATTTTGAAATGAGACTGACTGTTTCTGAGCACAGTAGCCCCACTTTGATTCATACCCCTATTTGATTCACAGCAACAACTGTTGGGAAGGAACCTCAATGATGTCTCTGGGTAAAACTCCAGATTTAACAGCTATAACATCTAGAACCAAAATCAATGTTCATGTCAAGTGTTAATCCACAGCTCTTCTGTCCCTTCTCCATGGAAGTGGCCAGTTTCAAACCAAAGCTGTCCAAATTTCCTCATGCTGCCTCACAGAAGAGGTATAGGAATGCCATCACTGCAACCTACAGTGCAGCAGAGAGAGACAGGTAAGCAATCTGGCTTGGCTAACAAGAGTCACTTCACTGTCATCCTTTAAAGCTGCTTTGCAGGGTAACTAGCTCACATCGTGTTTCAGGTTGCTGTGGCTGGGCTACCTGCTGTACTCAAACAAGCTCTGTCACCCCCTGCAATATTAGGTACCTCTACAGTGCCAGGTTAGCCCTGCTCCCAAATTTCGATGATGAAACTAGTCAAGTGAAACCACCACAAAAAGAAACTTCAGTTTGCATATGCATTAGAGTCAGCCTTTTGTAGTGTCACATGCATGCTAGAGACCACTGTCCCAGAGGAACTGGACTAGAGCTAGCAATTCCCTTCCCTGGAGTCAATGAAGCAGCCCTTGGTTAGAGTGTGGTCTGGGTGACTGGAGTAAAGAGGTTCTGCAGTCCATAATTCTGCACTGTGCATTTCCTCCCTACGGAGTCACATGGCTGGTTTATTGAAGGCACACACAAATAGGTTTCAGTGCATTTCTTAGAGGCTGATATTAGAAAAAACTCAGATAGCCAAATTGTGAAATATGCTGGTGGAACCTGCAGAAACGTGGGCTTTACTTCTGGCTTTGCGACCAGTTGTTGGGCTGACTTCAAACAAATCTTCTAAGCCCTTTGTGTTTCAATTCCCCTCTCCTGTAGAAGAGGGATGCTCAGCCCCTCTATGCTACTGCAATGTGCTAGCATGGGCTGAGCAAATTCTGGGTGCAAGGCTGGGCAAGCCTGTCCTACTGCTGACCTTCAACAACTGTTCTGTGGATAACTGGAGAGTTCCAGCTCCTATGGCAGCCAATACAAGACCTTTACCAGCATTCTATTCACTGAACAAACATGTCTTTTTATCATTTTTATGACTGGTGTTGTCTGACAGAAATCCCATATTTGATGTAAACAATAATAAAAACATTTAATGTTACAAAAAAGTTACTTTGATACTAAGTGCCAAGTTGGCATAACTAAGTGTATAGGGTCACACACAGCAAAACTATCAATGCTCCTTTCACTCATTGAGAGGCTTAGGCCACTCTGACCAGGCTCCTTAGGTTTCTACATCCCCTCACCACACACTTTCCAGGAGAAATCCTCAGCAGACCCATCTTCTGCTCTCAACTGAAGCTACTTCAGTAGCTTTAAAAGTGGTTTGGGTCTGTACTGCTCAACTCCAGTTCAAAAACTGCATTTGATGAGGCAAAAGACACTTCACTCCTTGCCATGTCTTCATGCTCTGTATCACATGAAAATCTAGCAGTGACATGGCTGTCCCTACCCTCTGTCCATGTAATGGCCATATCCGATCATTTGGTATAAGCCATTTTGTAAGCTGAGATACTAATTTTTAAAAATGCTGCTCTGTAGGCCAATCATTAGATATTTAATCTGCAGTTACCTTGGGATGATTTTTTATAGCATGTGAAGTATTACAAAAGTTAGCATTTTTCCAGGGCAATAAGATTTGCATTTCAGAAACTTTTGAATAAATATTTAAGAAAAATATAAATATGTTAGGTAAAGTTTAGTTTATTTTAATTGTTATGACCCCACTGGATGGCAGGACGGCTGTATTGGCTGCATAACATATACTTTTTAGAGTTAGAAATATATATCCATCTGTTCAGCTCGTAACATGTGTTAACAGGTATCTCAAATTTCAATTCAAGAAATAACCATCTTAACAAATAACCTAACAGCAAGAAACTTGGGTTAACTAACAGAGACCTAGCTGTAGTAGTACTGCATCTGTTTAAGTTAGCCAGGACAGAAATATTCAGGTACAAAGCACTTGGTTTAAATGGGACCTTTAGCTAAAAAGCATTAGAAAACTACATTTCCTGGAAGTTTGGGACTGAGAAAAAGACCTAGCAAAAAATTTTCCAGATGTATGTTGACACTTGGATACATTTTACAGAGATAAGAGATCTTTACTATCAAGATACCCACCCAAGCTTCATAAATTTCTCCTATGGACTTGTTGTGCCAGAGATGACCCTTTAGATAACTTCAGATCTACCAAGATTTGAAGTTCAGACCACTAACTCTAGAGAAAGAAAAAAGCCAATGCAAAATGCTTCAGTTAAGACCACCATTATATTAATCTCAAATTGTGCAGCCCCTGCAGGACAATATCCTACTTAAGTGGTCTCAGTGCAGATAATGGTCAGCTCTAAATTTAATCTGAAAGGTGAGTTAGCACTGGATGATAGGACTTTATACTTGTATGGGTATGCACGAAGCAAGACAAATTACAAAATGAAGTTAAAGTATGACCTTTCTTTCTTTCTTTCTTTCTTTCTTTCTGCTCTGAAAAGCAATTTTTGATGCATAGTAACAGGCAGTGTAAAGGGCTGTAACTCTAGGTCTTTGGTTGCCAAGATAATGAAAATGTCACTCTCAAGCAGATGGTACTGCTGATGCAGAAGGTCATGGACTTGGAAATTCATTTAAACAACCCAAAACAAAAGCAAGGGAATGGTAGGGATAGTCTGTTATTATCATAGAATAGTTTGGTTGGAAAAGACCATTACGATCATCTAGTCCAACTGTAAACCCAGCATTTCCAAGTTCACCACTAAGGCATGTCCCCAAGTACCACATCTACATGTCCTTTAAATACCTCCAGGGATGGTGACTCCACCACTTCCTTGGGCAGCCTGTGTCTTTGAATACTCATAAGAGATTTGAGGAAGCAGAGCAAAAAATGAAGACCAGTTTATCCTTGGATTAGCTATAGAAAACACATTTGATTTCCTTAACAAGAACTAGAGGGAAACATAAGCCACCAGAAGAAATAATCCTTGAGCCTCTACAGATGACAATCTCATCTGAGAAGGGGGAACCACAGAGGACACAGTGTCACCACAATTAATGGTCCTTATGCCATTTTCCACTGCAGGGATGCATTCTACCCCACCACCACCCAACTGGATGCTGGAGGAGGAGCCTACGCACCCTAGTTGATGTTGTTCCTGGTTCGGCCCTTAATTTTAGGACATGGAGAGCAGTTTACCTCCTCCTCTCCCTTCTCCAGTCATTTTCCAACTATAGCTTAGCAGATGTGAATTCCAGTCCTTTGTAGCTAGCATAGGGCAGATGTCATACTGGAGAAGTTACAAAAATATGAATTTATGATTTCATAAAGTACCTTCACAGGAACTAATTAGGGGGTAACTTATTAATGGAGAAACAACCAAGTTATGAATGAACTCAGTTTCTGTGCTAAGTAACTTGCATCAGCAATTACAGTCATAAATGTTCTGGGCAAAAGCACAGTTAATAGGACCCTTTCATGGGCTGTGCAGTCTCTGTCACAGGAACAATTTAGTGATTCCTTTGTTTGTGCCAGCTACAGAAGGGCCTGGAAGATCTGTGATCTCTATTCAATTTCTGTGACATGAATTTGCACCCATCTTTGCTATTCATAAACCACTCCCCTCCCCCAACATTTTAGCTCTTATGGCTGCAGAGAAAATATGATTCAAATGTAGTTTGAAACAGCAAGACCTTCCTGAGTCTGTGGAGAGCCTAATAAGATGCTTGTGAATATGAACTGCCCTATTCATATCAATCAGTAGCTTCATTGGTCTCACAGCCATGGAACTGGTAATTTTTCAACAATATACTAAAAATAATTTAATTTTTCATGTGGGCTTTGCCATAGACACAGGACATTTCACTTTGTTTCTACACTGCTGGAATCTCTCAGCAGCTGTTTCTATCTCAGAGCTCTTCCTACAAGCAGAAAATCTGTGGGATTATGGTAAATCACTCCCACTCTCTCCATTTAGTCAGGCAGCTGTCTAAGTCATCTCTGGCTCAGCCCCTGGTAGTGGCCACACTCAAGTGACACCAGTAACCTGGAACTCACACCAAAGTTACATCTCCTTGAGCCCACACCATACCTCTTTATCTTTAGGCTTGCTTATAAATTGGTATTATCACATGACAAATTGCCAAACCTTTGTCTATAAAGGGGCAAAATCAACCAGTATGTTGTATTTTTTCATGCTTTCCTCATCACCAGGACAACTTGTAAATATCTGAGCAGCTTTAAACAGTTGCACACCAGAGCATACAAATCTGACAAGCTTTCAAAAATGCACAGCCCCAAACACAGGAATACTTCCCACATAAACAGCCTGCCATAGCTCAGCAGCAGACACAGAGTTTGAAAACTCTTGCAAACAGAAAGAGACATGCCATTTGATTGGAAAGAACAGCTTTCTAGCTTAAACTTAAATTGGAGTAAAAAACCATTTTTGTCTTCCATTTTTGACTTTCTCTCCCCGATTGCATTTTGTATCCGTTCCTTGTTAAGAAACACTTACCTTAAAGTTTCCTAGGTAAGAAACTGGCTGTTGGTACAGAATTTCCTATGTGTTAGTACTCAAGGACTTCCAGAATACAATTAAAATATTATGAGCTGCTTTTATGAGAGCTGAAGTCAAGTAAGGAGATTTATATAGGCCATTGCAACCTTCCTATCAACTGTAACTTTGCTTAAGGCTACTGTTTATGTTTTCAGAAAATACTGGAGATATCTAAGGTCTAAGGCACCAGAAAAAAGGAAAGGGAGACAGACAAAGCATCTGTCATGGTACGTAAAAAATGAATCCTTCTGGCAACTCTTGCCCAGCCCTAGATTAATATGGATTTACAATTAACATCATCAGTGAATCAAGAAGCATTGTAATTGTTTTTGCAGCTATTCCAAAACTTTATTCTGCACAGACGTAACCTAATTCTAACTTAGTGAGACAGAACAGCTTGACACATTTGTTATCTAAAGACCACTTCAGCCAAAGAACATAATGAAAAAGCATGGGAACTTGACTCAGGAGCAAAGGCTCTTCTTTAATATTTGTTCCAAAAATAAAAAAGCCTCTCCCCCCTACATCTCTCATTATTTCTTATTCTTAAAGCTCTAATTTTGCCCCAAGGACTGCTTCAAAAATACATTCTCTTTGATAGGATTGCTTAATACTGTTCAGTCAAGTGGGATTAGAGCCTTCTGAGGGAAAGAACATATTTCTTATTCATTTTCTTGACTAATTAGTAAAAATGACTTTGGGAAACCTTAGTTGTAGAAGTGTCACTCACCTCTTCTTCACAGTGGGGATTAATAACCAGCACGCTATTGCTCAACGCCTGAGTGCTGTTGGCAGGCAGGTCTGCGACACCAGCCCTGGACCCTTGTCGAGTAAGGCACTGTGGCTGCAGTCTTCACGCAGTGACTCAGGTCTCATGCATGCCAAGAGCAAACCTGTTATTCCCTCTCACAGGCACACTCTTACCGACTTCATCATTACAGTATCTAAGGGCTGCTACAAAGGTGGACTAACCAAGTGTAACTTTCTTCTGGAGTCATTCCTCCAACTGGTCTTTAGGGAGCATTGAGTGGATGCTTTGCTTATGCACCAGTCAAGAGTCAGAAATATACTTGTGCCCCAACTTCTGGAACTAAAGTGACAAAAAGATGAGCTGGAAAAGACCGGACATGATGATGGAATTAGTTTCATGTCCTTCCTTCTCTGTGGACAGACAGTCTTTGCTGAGAATTAATTAACTAAATATTCCTCCAAAAGCCTGTAAGTTTATTTCCTTAAACTCAATGAATTTGTAGAGACACAGATAGTAAATAAACAGAATGTGCCTGAATAATGCAAACACTGAAAGCTTATTTCTATAGTTTGTTCAGCTATTAAGTTTAAGAAGAAAACAAGGACTATCACTATGTGTGGTACTGTATTTTCACTCTGTGTTACACCATCAATATACTAAGGTATTGATACTTGAAACCATTACCAGTAAGGCTGAGACAAGACAAAATCAAACACAGGGATGTGAATCTACAGTCCTCACTAAATCAAAAGCAGCATTGTTGTGGACACATATACAAAATAATGACTCAGACCTTAAAAGTCCATTACATTAGCTTACTTTTGCGATTTTTTTAATATATACAAGGCTGTATTTAGAGTTCTCTACACGGGTCCAAGAATAAGGCCTGGCCATTGCATTTCCTACAGTCGACTTGCTAGAGTGTTTTCATAGTCCGGTACGTAAAACTATCAGGGTGTGATGCAGAAAAACAGGCTTTATGAAGGAGCATGAGCCCAAGTCAAAATGAACTTCCCAGCAAAGGGAGAAAGGGGTTTTTCTTGTTCCTCAGCACCACTGCCCACTGGCTGAACTTGGCTGGAAAGGCTGCACTGCAGACAGCCACCTCAGACATTTGGTTGTGCCATGAGGCCACAAAATGTCTCCTGACTTCCTTGGAAAGCTGTAGCTCTAAGCATTTCTCTCTGGTTCTCTGGGCCAACTGTGGATGTCAGATCAATGCTCAGAGTTAAGAAGAGAACACAGATCCTGCAAGAGGTGTTAATCTTTTTGCTGAGAGAGAAAAGTATTCCAGAATAAAAAAAATACATGCCTTGGAGCATATCTTGCAGGTACTGAAGAAAGGAGGATTTCTTCCTTTGGTTAAGTGTCCAGTCATTAGGAACACATTGAAAAGTGGTCTTTTTTTGTGTAGAACCATATGCATCAATCTAAGTAACGCTAGGGTAACATGGTGGGAATTGTCATTTCCTCATGCCCAACCAGCACCTTTCACTTGCCATCACAAGTCAATATATGCAAGAAAAAAAGTAAAAGAAGAACAAAAAGAACCCAGCAACATAATCCTTAAAACACAGTCAGAGCTTCCACTTAGACAAGAGCAGTTGGACCTGTTCCAGCAGGTAATGAAATCCACTTATCTGTGACAAAATGGGACCTGATCATACAATTTTATTGTTTGTTTCTCCTTCCTGGAGAAGTTCTGTCCTCAAAAATGGTCTCTGTGCTTGACAATATTAATAATATTGATTCTGCTTGAAAAAATTTCAGGATCTTTGCAAAGATCCCTTGGCTACAGCTGAGCTGTAAAAAAATCCTATTTTCTCAAAAATGTAGCAGAATATGATGTGTTGCCATGTCCACCAACTGTGAATATGACTTTTCATCAGCTATAGGGATTGATTTCATACAGCTGTAATCATGAGGCTTCTGAAAAGCACAATGAGACCTCTCGGACTCTGCAAGCCTCCTTGACACTTTGAGAGAGGCACTTTATGTCCAGATTTCTCTCTTAGGACTAAAACCATCACACCAGGCAAAAAAGAATCTGTGACAGCTTCAGAGCAGTTCTGCTCCTGAACAGAAGTGCTGGCTCTGGGAAGGTGAGAGTGGGAACCACAGAGAAGAAGGGGCCAGCAGTTGCTCCCCTTCTTCAACAGTGAACAGCAGTGACAACATCTGCAGAGCAAGCACAGGGTGGAGTGCTGGGCATAGATGCTATACGTATCTCACACGCCCAACAGAAGAGTCACTTCATCTTGCCTCACCAATACTTTCAAACAGTGTGGGTAGAGAAAGACTAAGCCTATGGGAGAGGTGGATTTAGGGATATTTCTAGGCAGGCCGTCAAAGCCTGTTTCTTAGCTGTATTTCAAGGGGCGTATGTGAAGACTACAATGAACAGTCAGTCATCTTGATCATTCCCCAAGTCAACACAACAGATACCAGGGAGAAGGGACTCGGTTCCAGATTCTTTTTAGAGCTAATGGTATCTCACAGTTGTTTAATTCCTCACAGCCTGGCAGCATGGAGAGCATCTCTCCTCCTCCAACTCATGACAACTCTGCTTCTGTGTGTAGGGCATAAGCAAAGGGAGTAAGGACAGCCCACAGAACTAACAGGCAATTGGGGATGGAAGAACCAGGATCTTACAGAATGCACAAGTCAGAGAGATACAGGCATGTGTGCAGTTCACCATATGGCTAGTTCTGAGTCTGAAAGATTCCAGTTCAGCATTTTACCTTCCCCCAAAATATCAGAGCTAGTCTGAAGAGGCTGCTATGTAAACCCTTTGCTAAAACACCTGTACATAGCAAGAGAACATCCATCAGGGACAATATTAGAAACACAATATCACAGGACTATCCCTGGAAGAGCCAGCACCAGTGGAAATGTGGCATGTCTTGCTTTGTTTGGTTTCATGCTCACCACGGATCATGTGAATGGCTCCCAGTTTACTGCTATGGGAGCACAATTGGCATCTTTGAAGCTTGCTGCTGAACTCTTCTGTACTGGGGAAGAGCAAAAATGGCAGATGTCCTGTTGACATGAGGCTGCTGTGGCACAGACTAGCTGTATTGTCTTGTGGGCTGTTGGCAGCCCCTGGCTCTCCATGAGCTTATTAGCCAAACTACACAGGTGCATTTGGGACGGTGATGAAAGGGCAAGGTTTTTGCTGAACCTCCTATGAAACGAGTTAAATCTCAGCCAGTGTGGATATTCATAGGGTTTGATCTCCAAAGATGCTGAAGTGACAATCTAGAGGGCTATAAAGGAGCAAAAGGTTAGTTCTTCACAATATGTGGGCACCTAAATCCTATTTGTGTTAGTAAGCACTAGGCCTTTGAGGATGCAGGACAGCAGTTTAGATTTATTTAGAGTAGTGCCCACTACAGTCCTAGTACTTCAAGCTCCTCCTGGTTGACTAAGCCTTGGAGCCAGACAATAAGGAGTGTTTGACACTGGCAGTGAGGTGGACATATCTGACAAATCCAAGTAAATTAGCCATGGTCATGGTGGAAACAGGGTGGCAGAGTAAGGAAATGAAAACTTATTGCCGGAGACATGATTCAATGCCTAAATTACAGTACTGTACTTCATTTCAGAAGTCACAAGCAGTCCTAACTGAAGAGCTAAACCTATCTAACTCTTCCCAAAATATTTCACTGATAATAATGTAACTGGCTGGTTCATTGCTGCAACCAGAAACAGATCTAAATAAGAATAATAATATGATGAACTGATGTCACAAAATAAAGTTCCAACAGTAATTAAACACAGAACTCTATTTAGCAATGCAAGTTTGGTTATTAATCTTGCTGGGTTAACGTTTTGGCTAGGAGGCAGTTAAACTTTTGTGTTTTGAATTTGATCTTTTTTTGTCATGGAATGAATCTGAAAGTTCTGTAGGTGGTATCTATCAAAAAAACTTCCAGTCTGAAGCACATGATTAGCACAGGACAGATGTTCTACATTGAGATGCATTTGTGATCACATCAAAAATTTTCCATAAATCAAGACACTTTAATACCCACATATTCTCTATCTAGCCACTGGGAAGCAGGTCCTGTGGGGTCAGGTAGACCACTCTGGGCTATTTCATAGCAAAACATTTAATCTGCATCACAACAAACTGTCAGCTTTAGGAAAAAGCAGTTCTACCATGGTGTATTCTGAATTACAGACAGGCCTCAAATGGTCTCCACAGAGGCCAACTCACCAGTAGCCCGATTCAGATATCTCATCTGTTCAAATGTCTATCACATGTCTTCATACCTTTGTGTACATTAAAAAAAAATAATTTTTGCTGCCTGTCTTTCCCCTCTCACCCTGCTCCTCCAATATCGCCTCTTTTAGGATGTAATGCCCTCAAATGGCTTTGGGGCAGCTTTCACAAAGGAGTCTCATTTTGGCTGCTGTTCTGACTCACCACAGAAAGAGCAGTCCCCTCTCCTCCTCACACAGTAGTGCACACTCCTAATTTTGTAATGCAAAAGCCCTGAACCAAATCCATCCCTAATGTAACTCTACTGAAGTCAATGAAATGACTCGAAGAATTTGTTGGTCTCTTGGTTTTAATACCAGAAAAGTGCTTCAACCAGTATAAAAGTAGAAACTTAGTACACACTTCAGTGTGCTAGACAGCCTTGTCATCACAGTGCTATACTTTTGAATGAGCTTATTATCTGTATCTGTGTTAATTCTAAATCTAGATCTTGCATTTGTTATATAAAGAAAGAAAATTAGTTTTAATACTTGAGACAGGGACTGCTGAGACAGCTGAATTTCAGCATATGTTAATAGTATGACTGTTTTCATTTAAAGAGATTTTCAAACTTTTAATAAAATTTTTGATTTTAAAGATTTCCTCTACTGAAGTACATGTAACTACCATGTACCATTGCCATCTAGTGGAAAGGTAAGTAAGAACACAGGTTTCCTTCACTTTAATAGCTATCCACGATAATTGATGACTATTTTAGCTAATTTGGAAAGCCTCTAGAAGGCATACTGTAAAGTCCATGCATCTCTCAATGCCTGCCCTGCTCTCAGGGAAAATGAAAGCTTCCTGTTTAATTTATCCTTTGGTATGGTAAAAGGAAGTGTTTGGCTGCTGTTAGCAATCTTACTGATAAAGGATATTTCTTCTGAAACAGAAGAAACTTAGCTTGTTTCCTTATCTTTGATTAAATATAACATTAATTAACTTAATTGAAATACAGCATGTTAGTGGATTCACATAGTCAATAAGGTTGTATTTCAGAGACAACTGCTGTAAAAGGGGAGGTAGTGGTATAGTAGAAATAGAAATAATGCTATAGTAATGCAGCTTCTCCTTGGCTTGTCTAAAAGAATGAAAGTAACAGCTTTTTGTGATTAAAAGCACATGCAAGATTCGAGCAGGCTGGCAGATTAAGCGTTAAATTGAAGAGCTTCTACACAAAAACTCTGTTCAGGCTAAAAGACTTACTTCTTGTAGCCATTTGTTTAATGAGTTTACATCTGCTGTAGCATTCAAAGAAGTCAGTAGAGCTCAAGTGTTTGACAGCTGCTCTTAAAAAACCCAAGGAGGATGTACTTTGCTCATCTTCCTCACAGACTTTAGATAAGGATGAGAAATGTTAGAGAGATCCACTGGAAAGCCTCAAAGGCAAAATACATGGTATCTAGTTTTACTAGATTCTTGATCATTTACAGTTCACCCTAAAACTCCCACACATTTGTTTCTTAATGTCCCTCATGCTCCGTTAAACCTCACTGCAGCAATGTTCCCATAGGAATGTGGCTACTTGCCAGACTCTCTCATGAACATTTCATTAATCTTCTTGGCTCTCATACAAACTACAAAACATTATTTGTTAGCAATTTAACTGTTTTGCTCCCAAATGTGCCAGAAATGTGATCTTTGCTATGCTTTCATTCAAGAAAACATGAGGATAATTATATAGTAAATGAAATGAGTTTTTTTATGTTTAGCAAGATGCAGTGCCAAGAAAGGTAAACTGATTATATCTTGTTTCTGGAATTAATTCCCATGCTATCCTAACCACCCAAATCATTCCCAAATGTTAAGATCTAACTTATACTTAGCAAAATACCTCTTTAGATACAGTTTTATTTCAGTACATTACACAATGATCTCTGACTTCTTTAATACTTGAGACCACACCATATCATCTACTTACTTCAGAGGATAACTTAAGAGCAAAACCTGACTATTTCTGTTTTCTGGAAGTCTGGCCTGACCCATGTCCAGTGACACTGAGAAAAGACCATTGCCAGCTTTGCAATAAATAAATATGAAGAGTCTATTAGCATGCAAAGCTTTGAAAGCATGTATGACTTGCTACAAAGGAGGAAAATGATTTAGAGAAAAGCATCTTCATCCTCTGAAGAGCAGGGAGGACTTAATTCTAGATATACTGATAGACAACTTCTATTTCATAAAATGGGAAGCTTCAGAGTGGTATCAGTGGAAAAAGCTCTCCTCAGGTGCATATAACACTAATAGTATAGAAGCAGATTTTATCTGGGCTTAAAACCCCAACAGTATCACATAGAAAGACATGTAACAGCTTCATGTGGTAAGTGTAACCTCTTCATTTTCTAACTTTGCAGTATTGCAAGTAATAACCTTCATATGCATTAATTCCATGGCGTTTTTTGTAACTAATCTATAAGAAGCTCAGTTAATTCCTCGGTCTCATTTTCACTTTGCAACAATGTGACTGTTTTCAACAATTTCTTTCCATGGCACTGTATGCAAAGTGCATGCATCTGCAACTGTGGGGTGAAACCAAGAGTAAAGAGTGAATAAAGGCTGCAGCCACTTAAAAGGACAGGATCAAAGAATTAAAGGCAACAGCACATTTAGAGGTCTTTCTGTTTTTACAGACTTCTGTAACTGCACGTAAGAAACCAAAACAATGGGATATATACAAACTCAGGCACTTTTGAGGTATTTTCCAGATCTTTTCTATCTTAATATTGTTCTGCAATGTAACGGGCAGAGACATGCAGCCATACTCTCCATATTGTGCAGTCATGAAACTGCAGTCTGCGTGAACAGACACCTATTTGACTAGCCATGAATGAAGCAAAGGCCACAGACTATTTGCTTGCCCAGAATTTGGATTTTTTTCTTAGAATAATCCTTAAGGGAGAAGAAAAAGATCTTGCAAATTATGTTTCAGAATGTGCTGGATTGTGACAAAAACCGCCTGATACATGCCCTTTAAATCCTACCTTTTTAAATTATAGAGTGGGGAAGTGTTATGAGTGTGTCCGCAAAGCATGAGAGGCTGATAATAGAAATAAGCTCTATCAGTTGTTGCATGCAGCAAGATAAAGAAATAATTTAAAGCTTTTAAATTTGCTTTGAAAAAAGACCAGTTGGGAAAAAGGTTTCTGGTGAGACAATGGCATGATCAGCTGCATAATTTTGATTGTTTGGATGTTGGGCTGATCAACAGCCTCAACCAGGGAGAAGGGTCACCTATAAGATGAGGTAGGTCATAAGATATGATGAGACGAAGGGGGGTTTTGGAGCTGGGCATTTTTGAAGGGTTAAAGTAGGTAAGAAAAATTTGGTAGAAAAAGTCATATCAGATTTCAGGAGAGTCAGTCAAGGAGGAAATAACCAATGGAGGACGCAAGGCACTCAGGAAAGTATCTGTTTTCCTTAGATGACGATGAGAGAGCTGACGCAGCTCTTTTAGCACTGCACCAAGAATACTCATCTGCAGTGTTGCAAGGGTTAAAACCAGTCCAGAGACAAGCACATATGTAATTTGCCATTTGGAATGAGCATTCCCAATTTAGCTTTCAATCGGTGGCAAAGCCTAGTCATAGCAGTGAGATGCCAAATATCAATATAGGCAAAGCTATGTTGCTATATACTCTTGGAAGCTGTATGTTTATAAGTCAATAGAGTATAACTGACCTAATTTCTTATTTTTATTTCATAACTAAAAGCAACTCAAGGGAACCCTGAGCACAGAGACTTGCTCAACCCACACCGTAATTGGACTGGCTGATTGAACTAGCTGGTTGGTTAAAACTATATTCTGATTAAATTGTAAGACCTTTTTTCCAAATGGCAAAGCTTTCCGCCCTGTAATTCCTGAGAGCCCCATCTGAGAATTACAGTGTAAAGAGAAAAAGAGTGCACAGTGTCAGACAGTGTCTGTTGTTCCCCCCAACAAGTTATAAATAAATATAGGATACTTACAGTGCTCTGTACAAGAGAAAGCCAAGATCAAGGCCAAGTGTCACAATCCTCCCTGAAAATAATTTCAGCATGCAATACAATCCTACACACTCTAGCAATATGTGATCTAAATAGAAATGAACAGGATGGCACTGGATTGTGGGTGGTGGAATTGTACCAGACCCTGGGAATTTTATGTTAATTAAGAAATGCTGATTAATAGAGAACTGTAAGTTTTAATAAGCTAGTAATAAAAGAGAAATTGCATTTAAATAACAGGCGTGTCCTGATTCCCTGGAACAAATCTTCTGATTTTTAATCGGGGGAATTCACCAAGTGGAAAATTTTGTCTGACCTAAGACAGCAGATTTCTGCTGATGTTACTCACTGTGGTTTAACTCCCTATCCCAGAGGTCTGTCCAGGTAACTGAGCCATTGGGAAAAAGGTCTTAGAAACAGCAGAATTTACAGTCTTGATACCAAAATTACTGGCTGAGATTCTGTCATACTGGAGGAGAGAGCAGAGGATCACAAGAGTTCTGTGGTTGAAGTGTTAAGGTGCATGCAAAAGACCCAGCAACACAAGATCATTCAGCTTATTTCCTGAAAGTGCTCAGAAAGCAAGTTACAGGTCTGCTAGGAAAGAGATTACTGAAGGTACTGGGACTGTGCTGCCCCAGCAAGACCCATTCTCTTTCTCACATCAGGGTACAACCACTTCTTTCCCTTCTAGTAATACAACTACATGTAACTTCCTGAATCAAAAAGTGAAGGAGAGCCCCGTATCTTTTCTGTTACTGAGCACACATGGTAACAGGGACATTCAGAGGTTTGATGCAGGTTTTCTTGTACATATATCCCAAAAGAAGGCAGAGCTGACTCAGAGAAACTTGTCCATTAGTATCCTATTTTCACATCATGCTCTGCACACTGGTGGATCCTACAATACTTTGTAGATTATATAAAAGGAGCTCTGTTCAATGGAGAGACATTATTGTAAGCATAAAACAGGAATCTGTACAGTTTTGGTAATCCAACATCAAACAACGTGGGCACAGAAAATCTGCTGTGGCTAATGAAAAATGAAAAGCAAGGTCTAGTTATCAGCAATGGAATTTCAGAAATTAACACCCAAAACTTTTAACTGAAGAAGATACATGTTCCTGAAAAGCAGTGTAGCTGTTCAAATTATCCGTAGATAAATCTGTGCCCTAAATCTGCTTCCTACCAACTTGGTAACTTTCCACAGTGACTGGGAAGTGAATATTGTAGCAAATTCACTGCCAGACTATCTTTCTTGCATGGGAGGACAACGTCCCTCCAGGACAGGAAAATCTCTGAATCTGGACATGGAGCTCTGGCTAAATAAGCTGTCTGCTACGTGCCTCTAATTTCTTTGCTTTGATGGAAGTCCTAATGTCACCACTTAGGCAATGAGAAGGCAAGTTAGGGCTTTATCAGGACTAACTGGCAGCAGGCTGAGTTGAAGGCAGACCTTGATTAAGTGCTCTAAGCAACTGGAATTAAGCTGTGGGACTGCAGAGTCTGGGAAGTACTAGTCCACATGCAAGTTTTCATTTCAGAGCACCTCAAACTAAGCCCCTTTTAAAACCTGACCTTTTTCCTCCAGCTCTCCTCTTCATGCTACAAGTAAACCCATGGAACCTGCCAAAGCAGAAAACTAACTTATTAGTCACAGGACAGTTGGTGGCACACAGGGCATACTCCTGATTAATTTATCAGTCTAGGTTACTTTACGGCCAGCTGGCCCACCCTCATTGTGTTATACGAGCATGTTGCAAACTATAAAGTGTTCACACAAAGATACATTTCTCTCTCTTCCCCTCACCCTCTGCTTTTATTCTGTGCTTGTTTCTTTAGAGTTAGGGGTGTTGTGGGAAGGCTCCACCAAGTATCTGAATGCCTGCTTCTCATTTGCATTAAAAGTCCTCAGGGTGCCATGAAGAAAGTTTAGTGTTATGTAAGATTCAGGCCTTGATTTCTGTGAGGGTCAGAGAGGGGTGGTTTTGTTTTCTTGGTTTTAATTCTTTTAAAATGGTGTAAATACAATTAGTATTCTTTCCATTTTGACAGGCTACACTCAGTAGTGGTTCAGATTACCCTCTCTGAAATTTATATTTGAGGAGTTTGATTTTGGCATTGCTTTATTAAGAGAAGGCACAGTGACCCAATTAGAAATACTGATAGGGATACTGACTAATTCAATATTTACATTTTATCTTAAAAAAAGAAAAGTTTCTAGGTAGCAAAATTATAAAAATCACAAAGGGAAGTGCTACCTAAGACTGTACTTCCATTGAAAATGTAACCACCGCAAACTTGTTTTCCACTTGTTTGAATTAAGACTGGGACTAATTTCCCAATGTGTTAGAATTGTGTATTTCTTTTTTTTTTTTTTTTCTCTTATGGTTTTCAAGGCAAACAAACAAACAAGATTAATTATAATACTTTAACAGTCTGTCAAATAAGGCAGTTCTGTTGCTGACTTTTTAAGCTAGTGAATTCATGGGAATCTTTTTTTTTTGTAGCATTAACTAACAAAAACACACACATAAGTTTAGCACAAATCATAGAAATGTATTGTAGACATCAGCTAATCTCATATCTTCCATTTGTAAGAAGGACTTGGGTGGAGGCCAAGTTAATTAAAACCAGAGCAGAAATGTGTTCTATTCATATGAGTCATATACCTCTGACTCACAATAGAGTCTGTGCAGCTAATGGGTTAATTTGTCCTGATAACACAGGAAAAAAATGAAGCTAGAGGTTATGACACTGTTTGAACTGAGTGCTGGTTTCAGACAGTAGATGTGCAAGATCTTTATGCAATTAAGCATACAGATCTGCTCTAATGATGTCCTTTCTGTCTATTCAAGTGCCGTTACAAACAGTTCAGAAAGAACTGGAGGTAGAGAAGGCTTAGAAATCCAGGACTGACACCTTCAATATATTATTGTAACAATATGCACATGAAAGTGTTTAAGCTACCATCACATAGAGGAAAGTCTAAATCACATGCATGTAACTTGTAACGCTGGCAATTTCCTCCTGGCCAATGGCCCTGCAGCACTCCAATGGGAAAAATTCCTCCCCACGCAACCTAACAAATGCACATACATATTTGACTTAGTGGTCTGATGCTGAGCACCTACACCTTTACCACAAGAAGTACAGTAATCTTTTATGCTAACAGCCTTTGTAGCTCCTCTGCCCGCTTTTCCCCTGAGGACTGGCATTCTACAAAAGCCTTCCTGGTAACTTTCTAGCTCCTTCTTTTACACCACAACTTAAAGGTAAAGATGTGGTACAGAAAGGGGAACCTGGTTCCTAATCCATACCTATCACGATTTCCAGTGTAAAGTTAGAGAAGTCCACTTACAGCTTTCCTCCTCCCACATTCCTGCAAGACTGTGACCCTTTCAAGGCAGGGACTGTACCACAGCATGCATTCATGGAACTGTTAGCGCAACAAACCCTGTAGGCATGGATATAAACCAAACAGCAATAACAAGCACACCTGAGTTATATCCGCCTAAAATTTGGTGCCAAGGTTGAAAGCAGACAGCAGCATTCTGCTACTCTGCAGTTGATTTAGTTATCTGATCTCCAAGGGCCTCACAAGAGAAGACATAAATTATCCTGATTTTTCAACCCTCATGCAAGTGAAACTCTTAATGAATACAAGGGTGGACAAGAAGCATGTATCTTTTATGAGCTAATTTACAAAGCAGCTATAAGGGATCCTTTGAGGAAAGCAGGCCTTAAAAGTAATGGTTTTGTGGACATAATTATATAGGATTATGCTAGGATGTGAAGACAATACAACACAGGCCTCAGTGTAAATGTGAGTGAGGCTTCCCATGGTGATACGAATATTTATCCATTTCTAGGTAAAAACAAACTCAAAGAAACCACAAGGACTTTTCTCACATATTTAAAGTTAATTCAGTATTTTCCTGAAATGAAGCTACAGTCCTCAGCACCTTGCAGATTTTAGACTGTGCATGGCAATATATGTATTCCCTTTCCTTAACTAAGTATTGCCACCAAAAAAAAAAAAAAGGAAATTACATTTAAAAAAAAAAGTTCTGGTCAGAGCGATTCCCCCCCCCACCTCCCTCCATGTAATTTAATAGCCCTCATGTGTTCATCTAATATAACAGTTACAAATTTGGCATGTGATCCAATGGACTAATCATTCAGAGACCTGACTACAGTCAGCACCATTCATTCCTCCCAGCATCAAAAGCCCTAAGCAATGGATGGTGCTGATTACTCACAGCTGAAGACTTTAGAGCTTCAACATGCTAGTTGAGTATTAATTTTCAACTAACTGGAACAGTGCACACATCCAGGAGAAGGAGGAATAGTTAAAGCATGTTTTCAGGCTTATTCCCAATAAAATTAAACAGAGCCAAGGAAGAAACAGTTTCTGCAGTCTGACACAACATGGAGATCTCAGAAGGGAAGCAGAAGATGATCTTCCTGTTTTCCCTCCCCAGCCCATGCGAGGAGCATGGCCCCAGGCAGATTTTCTGCTCTCCGCCACAGAATACAGGTACCAAGATTGCAATCCTGGGAAATCTGTTCAAGCACCACCTCCCCCTGAAGCCATCTAAATTTCACCCTTTATTTTCATTTGAAAAATCCTTAGCATTTTATGCCTGCACATGTTCAAGGATGACCCACTCTCAATGGGATTGGGTAGTTCTAGTTTTACTCTGGGTGGGATCCAAAAAGGAGATGTAGCACTCAATGCAGTGCTTATGCTCAGAGAAGGCCCAATAAACCTCAACTGGCTTCAGAGACAAAATGTAGTTGTTTGCCATTTTCCTAAAACACAGCTTGTAGATACGTGGTGCTCGCTATCCCATGCGAGCTTCACCTAATGGCTAGAGAACAGGTAGGAAGCAGGGGATGAAATTATTGTTTGCTTTGCCTGAGGAAATGCAAACCTAACTCAGGCGCAGGCTGTGTAGGGCAGAAATAACTTCTCTTGGGGCTGTTTTGACAGCAGAGTCCTGGAAGAGAGGAGTGAGAGCGACCAAAGCTCAGCAGAAACTTTGCGTTGAAACAGAGGTGATATTAGTCCCGGTTCCTCTTCAAATTGTGGGGTTTTTTTATTTTAGCACCTTTTGATTGACTAAAATACAGACGCAGGACTCACAGGAGGCCCAGAAGACAGGTTTTTCCCCTCAAATCTTTTTCCACCTTTTCAACAACCTAACCACCAGTCATGCTCCCTCTTCTGCTCTCCTCCACCTTCGGTCAGTTAATGTGGAACTATGTTATACGCAGCAACTTCAGCTTATGAGTTAGCCTCTTCAACACTACTAAAAAAAGCCTATCACCTTAAATTTATATTGCAGGTTACAACACTCTTCTAAGAAGGAGAAATAACTCCCACAGGTGCAGAAGGGCATTAAACCCAGATCTTTTACTTTCTGAGTGAACAGCAAAGAAGAATCTGAGGTAGCCACATCATGACCTTTTTGTTGTACTGCAGTGTTTGAAGAAGAGTAAGTCTACTTGCTCTTCAGTACAAAATCCAAAAAATTCAGGACAAAAGCCATAAGTGCATATGATGGGGCTTAAGACCATGGATCCTAAACAGACAGAGATACTACCCTGTTACTCAGGGCTGGGATTAAAGAATAGGATTAAAACTCACCCTGTCCTTAGTGTTCCCTGTTGATTAGGCAGCTCTGCTTGGTGGTTTCAGCTCTACAAGCAGACCTAAAGATCAAACACCTGCTTCTGAATTCATTCCAGTAACTCAGTGGCTAAAAATGCTGATCTGTAGTACTTTAGATGCCTATATTTTTGACTGTTTCCAAGTTCTGCATTGAAGCTCCTGCATTAAAGGGTCACAACAAAAACAAGTTTATAAAAAATATATCTCGAAATCTTCCTAAATGCAGTTATTTTCCAAAATGAACAGTTTAATTTTGATTATTTTAACATTTCACTAACATTTAATTAAATTTCAAATTAACAAAATTACTCTACAGAAAATTGCATTATACTCAGCTGCAATATCACCACTACAGTGCTCAGCACAGCAATATTAAAGCAAAGGAATACTTTGCTATTTTGAGTCAAATACGGCATTTTCCTGACTTACTGCTGTTAATCATTTCAAGCCTATGTTTACATGGCTGTTTTTGCCAACCCACTTTCAGCTGTCACCAGCCCCCACAGAAAGTAATAATAAACACTGAGTACACCCACAAGGAGGTAACTGAGAACGGGTTAGATGCATAGAGAGGTCTGGAAGCTCTGAGAATATAAAACATACAGCCTTCCTAATTTTTTGTCATACATCTCACAGTTTGACCCAACAACAACATACAGTGTTGATTTTCAGGTGCAAATTTTATTGTGGATCATAACAAAGGTTTCCGAAAAAGCACAGGAAAAGATCAGCAATAGAGTGTCTTTTACAGAGTACATAAAATATATTCTGTGAAAGCTACTAACTCTGCAGTTGAAGGCAATGCAACCTAATTTAAATTTATCATTATTTTCAGATACAAGAAGCAAATTTTGAAAATATTCTTTTTTCTTAATTAGTTTGATATTGAAATTAAGAACCCCGTATTTCAATGACACTAACATTGTTGCAGAGTGTGTAGTATTAAACTGTTAGACAGAAAAGAAAATCTTATTATTGCAAAAAGAAATAGTCACACAGAAAATATTCTCAAAATACATAAAATTAGCCCTAGTAAATGTTAAATGACACAAATCCTCTTTGGAAAATCAGTGGATGCTGAGGTATGCAAAATTTTGGAATTTTGGTGCTGCTATCTCCATTTTTCACATGATGTATCAAAACAAAACTTTAAACTAATTTCAACTTTCTACTCAGGATTTCTCCAGCCTTTAATTGAACTTTAACTGTAAAGAAAAAACCCACACTAATTCTTACAGTAAAATGACAAGGGTCTATTAGGTAACAGTGTAGAAAATCTTGCAAGAGGTCTTCAAGGCACTGTTCTCTCTTTGGGTGCTTGGCACACACACAGGCCATTCATGAAGGCTGTTTTGACAGGAAGACAAGAATAACAAAAACTACACCTAAAGCTAGTATCTAGGACATTAAATATCATGTATCTCCTTCTCTAATGAAATAAAATCCATTACTTCTAAAAGCCATTCTGCTTTACAACACTGTGGCTTGCAGTAAGACATCTGCTAAATTAATCTGAAATACGAATTTAAAAACATACTTTATGAAAATCAGTAAGAACAAAGGTCAACCGAGCAGCATTTACCTCCATCAATATAGTCTGCCTGAATGTAAACCATTCCCAAGTACTGTAACTCTGTAAAACAGAAAGGACCAAATGCTCTGTTGATTTAATGCCACTGGTTTACATGTAGATAATGCCAATCAGCAACTTGGTCCACAGTCAATCAAAGCAGGTTAGGACCTTACCTAGTACTTGCTGGTCCACTTGAATTCCTAAACTACGTAGCTACAAGGGCTGCTGCCCCTCTATAACAGGAAGATACCTACTGACTAAGAAATGTAAAGAATGACTGTATTCTGCAGTCAGCTTGTTTAGTAAGAAAATTGGTGCGTCTGTACTCCATCAGAAACACAGAGCAATCCAATTCTGGACTTCATGTGTGCATCTCAGGTAAAATTATGCAAAGATTCCTTCCATATCTTTTTTTCTAGGGCCTGTTCTTTATAGGAACTAAATGCCAGTCAGCTGGGAAAGAAATCTGAAAACAACTGACCTCAAGTTTTTAGATAATTATTTTGACAACATCTTTTTGAAAAGCTATTAAGAATCTGTAGCTCCTCTTTGAAAAAAGTAACAGTTTTGTGTGGTTGACAGAGCATGCCAGGATCTATCAACAGCGAAAGGATGCCTATCTCCAACCACAAAACAAATCTGGATACCATATTGCTGGATACAATAGATGGATTAGAAGTCAGAGAAGCACAGAGAAAACAGTTCTTTCAGAAGTTTCATGATGTCCCAGCAGCAGTGTTCACTGTTTGTTTGTTACTCAAGGAAGGCTAATAATCTGCCAGTTTTCAGTGGACTCGGCTACCTGCAGGCCTTATGTGACAGAACACAACAGATAAGCACATTGGTCTGGTGGATGAGATCCAAAACCACCATGAGATCTTAAGGCAGTGGCTTGGATTCATACTACTTGGCTTTAGAAACCTAGCCAAAGTGCTGAGATAGCAGCCTCGAGGTCAGAACCTCTGGGACCAGCAGAGAAACTGGCCTTTCCAGGTGACTGTTCATATCTTACATGGGCTAAATCCATTGATTTGGATCTATTTAATCATTTAAAGGAATTATAAATAAAACCAGGATTGACCTAAAACTTAAAAAACTTCTATCTTAATATAAACAGTGAGGAAAATTCTGCATTCAGCTGTACATCAGTATACACTGCTGCGTATCAAGAATAAAAGCACTGTAGGTGTCAGCAGAATTTGGCCCAGCTAACTTAACATTTCACTTCCCTGAAGGAAGGTGCTGGCCTACACTGATTGCTGAAGAGCAAACTGTCTACAGTAGTATCCTGTATTTCTATAATAGTCTGTATCAAAGCAATAAATATTAGATATAATCTGTATATTAGATTTCATATTTATCTGATAGCTATTTAAATCTACACTGTCAAAAATATAAGCAGTGACCCACTCCTACATGGCAGCATATACTATTTCTGTGAATGTGTTAAAACTATCACATGGGTCTATATTTACATAGGACACTCTTGTTTATATAGCAGATTTTCATTTACATAAATTCTTACCATAGGCTAGATAGTTGTATAAAGCTTGGATATTGTTTAAATGTTTCTGTGGTTCTGCATAATTGCATTTCAGCATCAGGATTTCATCATTCTGTCTCAGTTTTATGTTTTTTAAGGATAGAAAATGGAATCTGAGAGACTTAAAAAATCTCAAATAATATTATACCAATATAACACGAATACTTATTTTCAAGTCCAGGCAAAAATTCGTTTCACTGTTCCTAACCTTTTTCCTTTATGCATATATATCTCTTTAAAGAAACTGCACTCCTGAAAACAAGGGCAATCAAAATGTTTTGGCATTGCTGAGATGTGGAAGAGTATTTCAGCTGAACTTGATCTGCAGAAAAACCATCATACATTTTTTAATTAACAATTACTACAATCTAGGTGTGCAAATTAAAAACTTACATGTGAAACAGCAAAATAAGCTGAAATTGCTGCTGGTATATACATGAGTAGTTCTGTCTCAGTTTGCTCAAAAATCTTTGTTAATTCCTACCATTTAGCTTCTCAGATATTAAAAGATATAATGGAAATTTGTTCATTTTCACTGGGGTGAAAATGTCTGGTTATTTACCTGTGTAAAAAGCAAATAATTGTTATTTTCTGCACCTCTAATTTCAGAAACTCAGTTAAAAATATAAAGGTTAAAAAATATTTTAATAAAGATATTTA
This sequence comes from Antrostomus carolinensis, assembly GCF_000700745.2. Taxonomy (NCBI): domain Eukaryota; kingdom Metazoa; phylum Chordata; class Aves; order Caprimulgiformes; family Caprimulgidae; genus Antrostomus; species Antrostomus carolinensis. The sequence continues at coordinate 35,112 of NW_010324002.1, forward strand.
GAATGCTTACAACAATCAGATAACAATTTATGAGTTCAGAGAACATCCAGGTATTGTCCTTTGAATTAAATACTGAATTCCCTTTGCAAAAGTTGCAAAAGATACTTACTTCTCAGATAATTATTTCTGTGGCCATCCAGCAGAAGTCAGTATCATTTTGTTACTAAACATCAGTTAGTGTTCATCAAAGACAGAATGCACTTGCTTGTCTTCCCTTTATCCTAATGTCACACTGGAAAACCCTATATTAATAAAAAAGCCCTTGAAAATTGAAAAATATGTAATGCTTTATATAGTAAGTAACATATAGCTGTTACTGACTGTTCTTGCCAGCACTGCCTTTCTTCAGACAGGCTCAAGAGCTGACATTGCTTTCCCTTTCACCTATACCAGTTCTGCCATAAAAGGATGACTATTAACAAGTCTCCTTCCTGCATTAAGCAGTCCAAAGATTTCTAACCAGACATCCAGTAATTTTTGCCTACGTTTTTTTTCCTTACTGTGTAATCCAGGATGCCAAGAATCTGTGGTTGCATTGGAACACTTCTTTTAGAAAGGTATCTAATACTAACAAGACTTCTAGCAAATGATTAATTTACTCTTCAACTTATGCCAGGGCAGTTTTTGATGATTAACACTCATGTCAGGCAGTCTCTATCAGCTCCTTTATGGAAACATAAACAGTGCTTGATATCAATTCTAAGGGAAGAATCAACTCCCATTTCCTTTTTGTGTCTTTGTTAAAGCTAAAACCAAACAGATAAAAGCTTATACTTGGTTATGACTGGAAAAAAGTACTCTTTATAGCTATGTAAAATGACTGAAGAACCTTAATCTGTAATGGAGTCTTTACAGATGGGAGTAGTTTTGACCTAAAAGCAGTGCTTTTGTGTCTGAAAGGCTACAGGAATGTTTCTGGAAAAAAAATCTTATTTTTTTGTGTTGGACAAAATACATTCATCATAAAATCAACCAAAGGGACAGATTCTAAATCCTATTTAGCAATAAATCTGTACTTGCAACCTGTAATCCTGTGTTTAAACTACTAAAAGAAAAACAAGCCATTCTTTTACTTTCTAATACTATGTAATAATACAAATATTATAGGGAAAATGTATTATACAGGTGTGTTTTCCCAAAATGTGTACTTTGCAAAAAAGATCTCTTCCTCAAAAAAAACCCAAGTCACAAGTTGCTAAGTGTGTTTATGCAGAATGCTCAATAACACATATTTAAAGTAGAGTACCACATTATAATAAGTCTGAATAAATGAGTAGCTCCATCAGTTTGTACCCATATAAGTCAAGCCTAACAGCACTGGAAATATAAATTAATCAAGTTAAATATTTGAGAAAGTATCTTCTTTTTAGCTGTGAAGTGAACAAGAGTATTCAACTGTTTCTGCCCATGCACATTTCTCATAATTAGAATGCAACCATCTTATCATGGACAGAAAATCCCCAGATTAGAAAAGATATATTTAAAAAATATTAAAATGGATACTCAGTGCTGAATCTTCCTATGATTGGCTTCAAAGGCTGATTTGAATTAAAGTTCCTAAATCCTTTTTTCATTCTTGCTTCACTACTACCTACTACAAAACAGTGTGAAGACAGTTATTATTGAGACATTAATTCTCCCAGAATATACCCAAATACCTTCCTTCAAACCTTTTTCTTCATAATTTATATTAGTTTTAAATCTACTATGAAAATAGTAGTGCAAGAAAAATCAATTAGAAATTCTTCAGATAAATGGTTTAGTTCCTTTTAGGATAAAGATGCAGAGGAATACCGATGAAAAATATGCTAGTTATGATGCTTTCTTTGTTAAGACTCCTTTACATCCCAAATCAATTCTTCACTCCACATTCCTGTATTTGGTAAATAAGTTGTACAGTACTCTCAGTGTGGACTTCAAGTCACAATTTACAATATCTAGAAAAAAAGACAAGGGAAAAAAAACATTAGTAACTTCATTAGCTCAAAAAAATTCAGAAATGTCTGTTCCCTACTCCCTTTCCTTGTTCAGATTGATATCCATGAACATTCGAATCACGAAGATAGTAAGAAAGAGGAGAAAGATAAATAAAGCACAGTTTTTAAACTGGCAATTCAAAAAATGTTATTTCAACCACTTTTAGTTAGGGATACAAATGGCTCATGCTGCTGATGAAGAAATGCAACCAAGGTTTAGATGCCCACAACATAAATTATGTCTAGGATTATGTATATTTATATGACTGAATCTTCAGTTGGTTGTGACTGAAAAATAATGATTTTGAAAAAATACCGGGCAGGAACCGATGGAACTCTTCTCTTATGTGAGAACTGCAGGACTTGTCCCATTCTGGGCTGCAACATCCTTCTTTATTAGACCTAATTTCAGCAAGATAGCTAGAGTAAGTTTAAATTTTCTAAAGGATCAAAAGAAGCTAGGTATACAAGTGCCCCTCGAAGACACTTCTGAAAATGCTTTGGATTAGCTGATGTACATGTCTGAATGAGTCCTCAGAAACTCAACATCTAAAGTAAAGGACTTATAGGAAAGAAAAAGCTAATGAATACCTGCTGTTTCCAAGAGAAGTTGTTGAGAAAGTCAATAATATTTCACCAGAAATCTATAAAACAAACTGACAAGTACTACTGCAGCAGTCTATGCTAGTGCTTCAAGGAATAGTCAATCTCAAACAGGGACCCAGAATTGCCCTCAGAAAGAACAGAGAAGAATTGGAAAGAAAAGAATTAGAATAGTCCTTTTTCTTTCTTTTGACTGTATAGGAACTCAGTCTCCTAACTTCAGTTCTTGGAATTGGCCATGAAGGTGTAAAGCAGGTGCATACTCCCACTATCTTCAAAACCTCCAAGTAAGCCTTGTAAATTGTGTATGTAATCATCAGACATTTTTGCCATTGTATTTATCTACAGTAATGTTTCTCACAGATTGTGGAGGGTTTATACTTTGAAGAATGAATCCAGTAAAACCTATGCATGGTGACCCAAGCTATGCAAACTTTCAAGGGCTAAAGATATTAGCTGCATGGCAAACTGACATCCCTGGACAAAGGGTGAAAACAATCAAAGCCAGATTTTATGCTGAGACGATGCATAGTCATGGAACCACAGGCACATGGTTTTGTGGCTCTTAGTTAGATAAAAAATTATTGGAATAAAATGAAGAGAAAATGCCAAAAGCAACACAAAAGATACCTTGCTCCCACAACATCATGTTATATATAAAGAGTATTGCAGGATATAACTCAGGAGTTTACTCTTTTGGGCCAACAGTGAGTTGTAACACCTTCATTTTGCAACACAGAAGTTCAAATTAATAAAGACATAACTTTGACAGGTCTTTGCAAAGTTACCAGAAGACTCCACCACTACAACAGGATTCCACAGAAAGGTCCAAACTAAAAAAAGCAAGCTCTCAGAGAATGATGAGTTATTTCCATTGCTACATGTGTTTGACCAACATGTATAACATTTTACTGGTTGCAATTTTCAAAAAGAGAAACTTGAGTTTGGCTTTGAGGTACACATTTCAAAAAGTAATCTGAAAAAGCTCAAATTGCAAATGAATTCATTACAGACTCAGTAGATTAATGTTCTGGCCATTTTTAAAGCAAAAGGTCACGGAAAGCTTTTTAATACCTTTTCAATTATATTGCAAATAACCCAAATAAACTGTTGACCCCATAAAAATCATTGGTTTTCATACTCATTTATTTAACCGCATTCTTTTTTCCACTAAATATGTTTTTCATATTCTAAAGCACTTTTCAGCATATTTTTTCCTCAAGAACCTCAAAGAAACAGTGTAGGAATTTAAGGAGTATTTAGTATACACATTTAGGGTAAGATCCTTTTCAATACTCTTTTGCTCACTGGAAATTTTAAGTACGGGCATTGTGCCCAATGTAACAACACATAAAACAGATGTGTTTTTCCATTCACATTGGGCAGGAAGTTTCATATTAAGCATTTCAGTAATTGCACGAGAAATGTCTTATATATGCTGAAATATCCTTATGGCTTGATTTATACTGGAAAAATTAGCTGTCCCCTAGAGCAATAAATACCTGAAAAATTAAATGCCGTAAGAATTTTAAACCTCCATGGGGAGTACGGGATCACAGATACTCTCTGTTTTACTTGGATCCCTAGATTTCACTATTTCCCCCTTTTTTCTTTGACTACTTCAAACATAAAAGTTTGGGATACAGTTACCGCATGTTTAATTAAAGATGATTGTGGATAAGAGATAAAGCAATCAAAAGAAGCAAAAAATCAGGCTGGATAGGTCCAGATTAAATGCATAGGCAGTGTCGGCTCAATCCTGAGATACACTTTTTGTGTGTGTTGCTGTTATGATCTGGAAGTTGGGAGGGATGGAAAATAAGCAGAACGGAGCAGAACTTGATTCAGTAATGTGTGCCTGAATCTCCAAAGAGCCCTTATTGTTAGAAATAAAACTCCTGAGCATTAGCTTGTATCAACTCCTCAGGGAACGACAATCCAGTATTATGGCAGGAAAAGACTGTGTGCACCATAGAAAATGAATTTGCAATAGGTCTTGAAAACGTATATATTGATCATTATGATAGGTAACCAGCAGAAGCCTAGCTACCATCCCTGTTGGGAAGAGTGGAGCAGAAGCTGCATGTCCAGCTCCTGCATGGTAACAAGAGGTAACTTGCCATGGGAGGAACGACAAGAGTACCCTGTAACATGGTGAATTGAGGGCCCTATATCCAGCCCAAAAAGCTGGATTTAAGCCCTGTATTTATATGAGCAACGAGAAGTGGAATCCTGGTCCTGCTAAAGTCAGCAGCAAAACCTTCATCTTCCTTGAAGACACATTTTATTTTCAGTCTCCAGCTCTAAATCTAATTTAAATATACACACATTATTAGGTCCTAGGCTCAAAGCAGTTACATGCACATTTGAAATTCTTCTTCCACAACAGCTACCTCTTTTGTGAAAATCTTGTAAATTACACTGAAATACTTGAGGTTTCATAAGAAGATGTGAGATGGGGAAAAATGGAGCAATTGGAGCAATTCATATGTGCCAGTGACACCATTCACAATTGTATTCTTTTTCTTTCAGTGAATATCTGAGTATTAGTGCACATGTTTGGTCACACAGATCTTACCCTGGCCATTCAAGAAAGGAAGCCCTGCAACATCTGGAAGATCGTATCTATCAGCCATTTAAAGTACAGAGTTGCCTTTCACTCTTGGATTAATGTTTTAACCTTCATTTAGCTATGCCATAATCCTATGAGATAAGATCTGGATCCAATGTAAATTTTTAAGACACGAAAAAGTAGAATAGATACCTTCTGGTCTTGGCTTTGGTTTTTCCAATCCACCATCTTGCATTAGCTCAAACGCAAAAGATACATTGAGGACCTAGTAATACAATAAAGGTACTCATTATTGTGAACTATACACAGTATAGTATAAATGGTCAAAACAAAATATATTTAAAGCTGCAGACCCAGATGCTTGGAAGGGAAAAACAGAGCTGTGTATATCACTGGAAAATCTGGTCCATGAAATCCAAACAATCCATTGTTTTGCTTTTTCTGGGTGGTGATGGTGATTTCAGAAAGATAAAAGTAACTGAAAATAACATGTGAACTAATACTACCCATAGAAAAATTACTTACAAGTAAGAATAGCCCGCCTCCCACAAGTTTAAAAATTGGAACATGATGGCCCATAAAGTGCTTGTCTTGAATAAACAGCTGAATTGCCTGGATAGCAACAGACAGTGGGGTAATGGTTGGTCTTTAAATGATACATAGTACATATATGCCTTTATGCTTCCAAAAAACATGAAACCTTTAAAATGTTAAATTCCTGGATTTTGGACACAACAACTCAGATGTGTCATCAATTCATGTGTATAATTCTTTATGCACTGAATGAACAGTATGCTGGGTTCAATGACAGCATCACACAATGGCTGTCAAAATCAGTTAATACTTGCTAACCATCCCATTATTAATATAATTTTCTCTTTTATTCTGGATAAGCATTAATACTGAATCTTAAAAATGCTTGGAAACAGTTACCAGTACACTCCTCTCTTGACTTCAGCTATTTACATCAAACTTATGCAGAAAAATTTGTCATCTTTGTATTACTAGTAGTGTTTACATGTTTATTTGTTTTTAAAAGAAAAATTAAATCTAATTACCTTTTGTTCAAAACCATCAGGAGTCAAGAAAAAGCTGTGCAGAGGAACAAAATAGCCTTCTAGGAGACCCATTAGCAGAACTAAGTACACACCATCTGCAAACTGTAAAAAAGACATTTCTCAGTACATTTTCTGAAGAATAATTCATTCCTTTGCCTAATGAACAAGATCTATATTGTCTATGGCAGAACTGTCACCAGACTACTAATACAAATGTTTTAAATCGCAACTAAAAGATCTCATCTCACTTCTTTCATTCCTTTTATTTTGTTAGTACGTTCCATTATGTCTTCTCCAAAACTGACCTACACGCAGAATAAAGTTCTTGGAAAGAGAGGTTGTCAGTGCCTTTGATCTATGCCGTTGTTTTCTGTTCTACTAGTTGTGAAGAACCAGAATAGCCACCTTTCAAGCTCTCAAATGGCATGCGTTCCCTGAGCAGAGAAAAGCAGAATGAAGAAGGTGAAATCTCATGACTGCACTGAAATTCAGCATATTGGAGGAAATAAAGGAACAAAGAATCATCTTTGTCCACGTTCTGCAAGTCTGAGTCAATCTGATTTTAAGTGTATGTAATTACAGAGGGAAGATATCTAATTGCTATGACATATGTTAATTTCTATCTAAAAAAATAGCAAGATCCATAAGATTTCGTTAAAGGATTCTCACTCTTGCCTCTGTGGCATCAGGTCTATCAGTGCACTGAGATATCCTCACAATCAAACCGAGTTATCTGAAGCAACCCATCACCTTCTTGAGGTAGATAATTTACTTTCAGCTGACAGAAACACAATCTCTCATTTTAGGGAATACTGTTTCAGATAAATGCTTAAGGGGTTTCCAGGTACATTTGAATACTACATTTTTGCCAAAAGTAAACAATGCAATAAGCGGGCATAGGGAACACCTTTCTGAAAGCCCTTACACATTATTTCCATATAAAATCTTACTTTTACCTTTGAAAAATCTCTATCAGATTGACAGTTATTTAAATAAACCCAAGATTTTTAATAACATGAATCAAGACATAAAATAAAGCCTTTCCTGAAGACACCTGGGATTTTTTTGATAGTGGAGATATCATCCTTCCTGCCTGACCCTGTAATTTTCTTATAACTGCTTCAGATTTCACATGGGGAGGTATTAATACAGCAGTATTAAGTTTTTCTTTTAGCTTCTTTCCAGTCAATTTGACAGCTGAGAACAAGACAGAAGACCATGTATCACATTATTTCTGTGGTGCAATCAAGCCCACAGCCCAACTGTACAGCTGCCTGTGCATAGCTTTACTCTCAAGAACGTATCTCACTGAATAGTCATTGTAATCCCATGTGATCGCATGCTCGTGTCAAGGTAGGCAGGGAACAACTGTTAAGCTTGACATTAAACCAAGCGGACAGAGTTCTTTTCTGACCAAAACAAGCACAGGTTCTGCTTACAGCACTTGGCAGCATGCAAGAGGTATCATCTGTTAATTAATTTTTATGTTAATAGAAGTATAAAACTGTTTCTAGATACATCTATCTGCCCTCATGACTTCTCTGCTTAATTGGCAAGGGTCTTCTTCATATGAACATATTTAGAATTGAAGGGTTTCCTGCTGAAACATCTTAGAGCTCAGTCAAGAATAATTCAATGAAATTTCTAGATAAAATTGGCAGCATAGTGCATAACATAGTGTAACCATCCCTCCTCTTTTAGAAAGGCTTTAAAATCCTACCTGGGTCTCCAGTTCAGTGACCTCCAAATTCAATTTATTGAGATGCTTGTTCACAAAGGTGATGAGAGTCTGAAATATGAAAACAATGCAGTGAAGGCAGTAGGGCAGCAGTTCAATGCAGTTCAATGCAAGCAGTATGAACTCCACTCAGAATAGAATCTGCATGAGTGAAGAGACTGCAGCACAATTTTTAAGTTTTAAAACTGCTATGTGACATAAAAAAAATCTTTTTTTTTCAAGAGTGAAGAATAGAAATAAAATGCATGTGATGCATATAAATAAAAATACACTGTTAAAACATAATAATTCTTTAAAAACACCTTATAGCAGACTATAGGGAAGTAGGTAATTGAACTCCACACAAATCTGACAGCAGTCAAAATACTCTAGGTCAGATCCCTGGCAGTTGCAAACTGGATACTTCTTTGGCATCAATACACTCAATTTACCAGTTGGGTTCTACTCAGCATATGCTTTGTGAGAACTTCTTTTTGATGGAAACTTCGATAACTACATGTTGTTCTGTGTTCCAAAGTTAAGTTCATGCTGCTAAATATTAATAAAAAGTAACATTACAATCATGAATTTGTATATTAGTTGAAGCATAATGCTTAATTTTATTTAATGTGTGAAAACTATGCCAGTTATATATTATATGCATACACACCCATTACATATATACAAACAGATACACACAAGCATGCACATGCACACATTATGTATTTTAAAAATAAAAACCTTCCAACCTTTTTCACTACATTGAGCTTATCTGGAGCATGGTCAAATAAAGTATCAAAGGCATCTCTTTCTGAAAAACATTTGAAGATGTTAATACACTAAGCAGCAGTAAAACACTTATTAAAGCATACACTTATTTAAGACAACAGGGTCAGCAAAAGGTTTCAATATAGTCTCTTTGCACCCTAAGCATCATGTATTTTGCATACTGCTCTCTTGCTATAAGCTGCTGGTAACTTATTCTCTATTATTTACAAAAAGCAAAATGTCCAAGTAGGATTTGGATTACCTAATAACCCTTTGTCTCAAAAATGAATGAAGAATGGTATCTTTATGCATAAAACCTTAAACATACAGGGAGCTATGTAACCAAATCATTGTGTGCAGAAGAATATGAGTTTACATCTAGAGTCACTACATCTACAGAGGAAGATTTTCCCCATGGGCCACGGACTGCACTGTTGTGTGCTATATCATTAATCACCTCAAGCAAGCTTATGATTACACAGCTGCAATACAATCCTTTGTACAGAAGTTTTTGGGCATTCTTATATGCAATCTAGGACATTATCAGAAGGACAGGCAACCTAGGGTAGCACAACTGGAGTGCTACTGTAGTCACCTTCTGAAGTAAACAAACAAAAAAAAATTAAAAGGCACCACAGCCTTTTCTGAGCAATTTCCATTTCAACAATCACCTGAATGATACCGAATGACTCCACAAAAAGCTACATTCATATTCCTCAGTAAAAAAATTCTAGAGTAGAATTTGTAGAAGGCAGACTCTGTACAAAGTAAGACTGCTCAGGGATATCACTGGGAAAAGAGGTCATGCATGTAGCTCGGGAGGGACTTTTTACAAAGGCAGGTAGTGATAGAACAAGGGGTAATGGCTTTAAACTGAAAGAGGGTAGGTTTAGATGAGATATTAGGAAGAAATTCTTTACTGTGAGGGTGGTCAGACACTGGAACAGGTTGCCCAAGGAAGTTGTTGATGCTCCTCCCTGGAAGTGTTGAAGGCCAGGCTGGATGAGGCTTTGAGCAACCTGATCTAGTGGAGGGTGTCCCTGCTGATGGCAGGGGGGTTGGAACTAGATGATCTTTAAGGTTCCTTCCAACCCAAACCATTCTATGATTCTATAATTCTATGATTCTATGTAGCCTTTTAAAACAGCTGTAAGGCAGCCATTGAAATAATACAAGAAGCAAAAGCTAAACTCTTGGTGGGACTCCACCTAAGTTCCTCAGGTGAGTGTTTTCTGCTGCCCAGGCATTTGGCCAGTCTCAATACTAGCAGTAAGACCTACTAGGCACAGGAACTTGCATGGTGTTTAGGTTTGCTGAATAATAACTCAAAGTCATTAAAGTGTAATTAGGTAATATATGCAAGAATGCCAACGAGTTCACCAGCTGGTTTATGATAAGACCTCATTTCATCTTATGCTGGGAACTTACGATCATTAATACTATTACAGTAATATTCTGGAGGTTAAACCACAAAGCATCTGCAAATTAACACGTGCTGAAAAGTAATGAGATGTGTTTTAAAGGTGGTCAGACGCATTTTAATGCTTTTTTCCTTTTGTTAACTGCCACAATAGCCTATGGTGCATATATCTGCCAGGGCAAATTGAAATCCTCTACTTCCTCACAGTTTGATCAGTGACCACCCATCACAGAACTAATGTATACTTTGGCCGCCTCAAAAAAAAAGATAATAACCAAATGAACTTACCATGCCTTCCTGAGAATGCCCTGTGAAAGAAAAAAAAAACACAAAAAGAAAAAAACCCCACAGTTATATACAGTTCACTTGCAGATATTGTGATACAAAAGAAAACAGCATACGTGGCAGATCTTCAGGTTGGTGAAAACTGCATAGATCCATGAAATTACGAAAACCTTCATCAAGTTACTCCAACTGAGAATCTAGATTAGTCTGAAGTCCATCAGTATAGTATCTCCTGGCTTCACTAAAGTCTCATGGGAGGCCAGATCTCAGATTTCCTACTATTGAACCAAATCAACACACCTTGCCGGAGTGAAGAAGACTTTTTCATGTTGATTCTGTGAACACTTTTCCTTTTGCTTTAAGGATGAATTTACCACACCAACTACAATACAATTCCGGCCAAAACAATGCTTGGATTGCATTCTTAAGGACTGCAGCATTTTGCTCCAGTTGATCCCTCATATAACTATTACATGTAAACAAATCCATAAACACTAATAATAAGCTTTGCTCCATTCTATTAAAAACTGGGATATTCTACTATTGCTTTCTGTTGGTTTGGAGTAACTTTTCTGTTATAAATTGTTCAGTGAGATGACATATACAGGGCAAAATACTGTCATTTTACATACACCAAGTCCAAACACCTAAAAATAGTCTTATCACATTATTTTCTGAAAGAATCTAGTTTTCTAACAAATAAATACCAACATAAAAGAATGGGGTATATCTTTCTTGTTTGGTTGAAGGTCTTCTGAATAAAATAATAGGAAATATAATAAATATAAAAATAAATTAATAGTAGATAAATATAAAATAGATATTTTGTATATCTGCACTCTGTTGTTCCTTTCATCCTAGTCTCCTGCTTTTAGTTCCCCATCTCCGTATTTCCTCACTCTATTGTGTTTTTAGATGCGTGTCTGCAGCCCTCAAAAAGGCTAAAATACAGTCACTGGCTGATGCATCATCCTCCTTGGAACCCCAATACCAAAATCTAAATATCAGCAAATGTTTGAATTTCTGAGACGCATCTGTTTTCAATTACTGAACTGCTGGCAAAAGTGGTGTTGACATACTCAGTGTTACCAGTTATTTCCTCTTGGATTTGTCGAGACTGGAGGATTCCTTCTCTTTTCTGGAAAAAACAAAAAAGTGACATTTTTCTCAGTAAAGTTTAATGCTTAGGGTACAGTAAAAATTCATTTATGATTCACAAACATAATTAGATAAGAAACCTGCAAAAAAAGAACTTTTAAAAACAAATTTACAGTAATATATTATTTCACCTTGCCAGTATTTCAGAAAACTCTTTTGTACATTAACAAGAAACTTGAAACTCCACCTGTACAAGGAAGTATTTCTTTTCCTTTCTCCATTGTTCTTAATTCACTTTTCTTTTAAAGGCCCCAATTCAGCAAGACTTTTGAAACACCTAAACACATATGTAAGTATTTTAGTAGAGGTATGTCTAGGTGAGTTGAATTAAACCTTGTATTTCAATGAACAACTTGGCAGACAGTGCCCATGCTTCTCTTTTGCAAGAATCTTGCTCCCAGGCTATCTGTTCTTTCTGCCCTGTTCACACACTTTTTTTTTTTGCCCCAGTGTTTTCTTTTTCTGACTTCTATTTCAGGTCTATTTGCTTGTGATGAGAAACCAAAAGAGAGGATAATCCATTCACACCCTGCTCCAGCGACTAGTCACCTTGGTGTTAACTTCATTACATTGACTTCAGTGTTCTTCAGACATAAGAAGCCCTTTGTACATGATGGTGAGTGGCCTGTGTTTAGAAGCTGTATGCAAAATGGCAGAGGCCAACTCGAATGGTTACTATTTGAGTCAGTTGGAAAATGAAGGAGTTTAAAACTTTGACATTGTTTCCAGGATGCTGATTGCAGTCATCTGGTGGCGGTGTAAATACCGCACATATGTTTTGCCTCTCTTTGTGTTCTGTTAATTCTATTCAGTGAAATTAGTGAAATTTTGCAATACAGAAGGAAAAGTCAGGCAAATGCTGACAACTGCATGTAAAGTCTAGACGGTAGGCAATTATTCATGATTCTTCACTCCCTGTCATACAAGGAAATAAGAAAAATAAATTTATGCTGGTCCTAGACTTGCCTTCTATGTGGAAAAGAGAAAAGGAGACTAACCTATGTATTGTTGCTATCTATCTCATCTGAAGGATCATGTTTTATAATTGCCCCAACAAGATGAAATGTAGAACTATTCTGGAGCTTGAAGGGACAAATACATTTGTCAAAGGTTCAAAAAAAAGATTTCTTGGGAACGCGGAGACAATCCTACTCAGAAACATTTCAGACATTCCCAGGGCTCTCAGAGAGGCAGTGGGACCAATGATCTCAGATTAAGCTTTTGATGAGCACCTTCTTCTAATCTCATTAGTTTCCTAGCTTTGCTTAATTGTAGTTTATGCACCCAAGAATTGCTGTCCCAGAGCTCAGAATATGCTCCAGCCATTTTTGCTTCTCTGCCAATGCATTCTTTTACTCTCTGGCCTACAGCTCTTGCACACAAACAATCTGTCATTTACCCATTTGTGGACGGCATAAAAATTTTTTAAAAAGAGACAAAATGATGGCAAGTGATGGCTCTCCACAAAAGCTCTTACCTGTTTCTGCAGAAATGATCAAACAAAGCCTGGGCTTTGTTCAATGTTACTAATTCTATTAGTATGGAAGGAAAAGAAAATAATTTTATGTGTTTCTAAACATAACAAAATCATGAAATTAATTAGGGTAGTCTTCCTTAGAAACTTCATAAAAGTACTTAATTCTTTTATTTCTCTCTCTCTACTATTCCCTCTATCAAACTGTACAGCACTTAAAATTAGCTACCTCATAGTCTGTTGAGTTTGCCTAGGCATGACCTTACTTTACAGAATGTATGAGGGTTCAGAACATGAGGCATGCAAGTTTGAACACTAAATTAGGCTTTAGGATCTGCTGATTGTTGATTAAAACTTGCATTGAGTTCAAAGGGTACATGACGAATTATATAGAACCAATCCCATAGGATATGAAAGATAGATTTAAAAAATAAAAATAAAAAATCCATCCACCATAAAATAAAAATGAAAAATGTCTCAAACACAATTACAGTAAGAATACTGACCCTCACCCTATGTTAACAGGAATCAGCACAGCCTTGGAGTTCCACTGATTGGCTTTTACAAAGAACTGCGTCTGCAGGGTGAAACCTTCTGCAACATTATTTGGATTTTATTCTGATGCAACTGCTTTCTCTGCAATTCACTGGCGCCTGAGCTACAGCTGGAAGCTAAGAGGCAAAGCAATGACACAGACCCTCGCACTACTTACTCTTTTAAAATTGGTTTATCTCTACCTATTAAACAAGAGAACAATTACGTCCATTGATTTCACAGGAATTTTGTCTGGACATACAGAGTAACAGCAGAATGCATCTTTATTTTAGGACTGTGGTCTTTTTCTGGTTTAGTTTTTCATCCCAAAGATGCCCTGACTGCTGCACTCCTGGATTTCTTAAGCTGGTTTTGGTAGAACTTTGAGATAAACCAGTGTAATTAATATATTTATAACAGTCAAAGGTTAGTGCTTGAAACTTATGTTCCTCTGAAGGCTCAGACACCTAAGTGCAGATTTCCTGGGGTTCTCTTTCATCATCTATAAAGAAACCCACAAAGCAGAATCTGAGAGTCAATGAGTCATTATCAGGCATCAGTGATATATCTACCAGAGACTCTCCTTCAAATTTCTCCCCAAATTACAAAACTTGACTGATCTGAATGCTGGAAAAAGGAGTAGTTATTTTCTCAGATCTGTCCCACAGATTTTCGGTCACACAAAACTTGAGCAATAGCTCTTTGCACCAGATACTTCAGGGTAACAACAGCTAAAACACATAAATAACGACACAGTGTGAAAAATAAAGGCAAAGTTAATTGGAGAGAAAGAAAAGCAGATTAAATGGGAAGAGGTCAAATAAGATAGAACAAGCGCAAGTCCAACTGAAAGAAAAATGATGAACAGAATAATATGAAGAGCTTGGATGGATGAGGCTCTAATAAGGAGACTGACTGACACAAAAGATTTAGTTGACGGGTATTTTTTGCATGCTTATGAGAAAGCCAACATTGTGATCAGACTAAATTAGCATGCACAAGGCTGAAAAAGAATAGTCATCTAACATGAATCTGAATGTAATAAACAGTGACAATTCATCATTCAGTGCCAAGAATGATTTGAATCTCTAAACAAGTGAGAATACCATCAAAAATGGGAAAAATAATAATTCTAGAGATCATATTGGGTGATAAACAAACACATTCCAACAATAATAATGCTTCATATATTTTTAATGTCAGAGTCTGGCCACTTCACAATCAAAATAAGATATTCTGAGCCACAGCTCAATCTGGGAAAGCACTTCTGCCTTTCTCTGGTTGAAGCATTGTCAGCAGGGAAGACACACGTGTGTTTCTTGTCAGCCAAAAAGACACACGCATGCTCGCCCAAACAGAAACTCTAAATGTATTTTTCAAGAAAACCCTCAATCAATTTCACAACACTACCAAGAGCAGTTTAACACCTCTCTTACCTGCACAACAACAACCTGAATGGACACATGATCTGGAAGTCTGATTGGTGCTCGAAAATACTGTGATAATGCAACCAGAAGATGAAGTATCGCTACAAGACTTTTAGCGTGAACAGCTGAAATAGATATCAAAAGCGTAAATTACAAACTGCAAGGTAACTGAGGCACATATTTTTACTTTTAAAGATGTGACGGATATGGGACTCTTTTCCTCTTGCTACCTGAAGCCAGGGGGCACTTTTAAGGCACCTCTCCTTTACTGGTCTCCTCGTGCTCAACAGGTCATGTGAATGCAGCCCAGTCAGTAATATGCGTCAGCACCAAAGCGTTACTTTATGCAACGTGTCTGGATGCCATAGGCTTGTGCAGATGGAAATCTAAAGCTAATCCAAAAGCCAGATTTCATGTACGGCAGTTTAAGTGCTGTCTCTGCATTCTCCCAGCCTTTCCTTTATTCCCTTTATTTCAGTAAGGATTTATGGACTATCAGAAAGATATTTTTGTACTCATAACATGCACTTACTCATTTTTAAGTGTCACAGTGTCTGCAGGATGATAAACGAGCCTATTTTGGCAGAAGCCTTAAGCAATAACTTACTAAACTCAATGACTCAAACATTCCTCATGAAGTTGTTATAGTTCTTGTTATTGAAGCTTTTTCACAGCAGGTTTCATATGGGTAGTTAACACTAACATAACTTACAAGATATCAAAAGCCATACTGTAGGAAATCCTTAATCAAGTATCAAACCATTGGCATGAAAGTGAACAATTTCTAGTTCTTATTAGTGCATTTCTTCTTCTTCTTCTACTTAGTTTTTGCATTTACAGTCTTCCCCAGAGGACTATTCCTAAATGATCTTTGATAGCTACAGTACAGTGCACTTACTTTTTTTATACTTGAACTAATCAATAACTACTACCTTATTTCACTGATAAAGCAGGATCAGATTCACTAAAATATCCTTCTTCATTACCTTCCAATACAAGTCTCACCTATGCCGTGGAGATACTCATTAATATAAAATGCAGCATTGCTGTCAAGTTTTGCTGGGGTGCCAGTGCTCATGGATGAGGTGCTTTAGCAGAACACTAAAAGGATGTCTGTCTGCCTAGCACCAGTGTGTGCTACAGCTGGCTCCAGCTGCTGCTCTCTATCTCTACTTTAGTTCTAAAACACATGTAAAACATTAAATTAAAACTAAAAGTTAAATTGTCAGGCCACTCCAAACACCCTGCCTCCAGCTGCGTAACAGAGAATGGAAAAAATCTGGGGGGAGGCTGAAGAGAGATGGGGACAGAAAACTCAGTGGCACCACATGAAGGAGAAAGCCAGAGATGCCTAAAGTTCACTCTTCCTCCCTTGAGCTATTTCTCACCCTCTCACTGATTTCTTGTGAATGGAATGGGATGCAAAACAGCTCAGCTCAAGACAGGTATAGGAGACAGAGAAACTGCTATATACTCGTCAAGGTATTCACCAGTGTGAAATGATTCTGGATACCAAACTTTAAACAGATTAAGAGGCCTGATTTCCTAAAGCTGCTGATAGCCTGCTTTCTGCAACACATAAGCACTAATATGTCTTGTGTTGGGTCACTGAAAGCACTTCTATTAGATATTATTGTGTTCATTTTTAATACAATAAAACAGGAAGGGTGCAGTCTTAATCTCCATGAGAGATTTGTAATCAAAATCAGTGGTTCAGATTTAGCCTTAAATGATCAGAAATATTATTCATATCTATGTTGCAAATTTTACACAAATAAAGAGTCCTCAGACCTAACTCTCCTTCTGCTTATCTACTACATTTATGCAGGTACTTGCTCATTTCAACAGACCAATTTAGTAACAGAAAATTTAAGATGGTAAGTATATGGACTTAAGAGCAGAAATACTTTGACAAACTCCGAAAAGACAGTTTATTTAAACTGGAGATTGAACACCAGTAAAGAGGGCAGAGTGTACCACATCTGGAAGTGTCCTGCCGAGCAGCTCCTACCACAAATACCAGGTTTCAGCCTTCCCTTATCATTGGATATTTCAGAATTCAAGACAGCAGCTCTAAACTCTCAGCTGCCAACAAATGGGAACAGCATAGAAAACACAACTTACAGTCAACGTTCCATTTAATGCTTCTTGGAGGGAGTTTAAGGGTTTCATTGATCTTTTCAAGCACTGTTTGTAGCTTCTGTTTCTGAGCAATTTCAGACTGAGTAACTTCAGCAACATTCAGCTTCTCACTTTCAAGTTTCTCTGAAGTGATAATAGAAGAAAAAAACAGAAGAGAAACCATTGTCAACTCCATGAAGAACACAAAAGATGTCCCATGCATCCAGATGTACATCCAAGGGATATGAGACTTCCTAGTTTTAAAATTATCTGCTTTTCCTTTCAGAGACACTTCCCCCCACACTTCTAAACTCCTAAAGACAGAGCTCACATTTTCCCTTTATTTAGGCATTGCCAAGGGGAAGGCAAAGTGTTAATGAAAACCACACTACTGTCTAAAATATATTTGCTGCAACTCCCTTTAGGGAACACCAGACTTGGAGGCAAGGCCCATTACTTCTATTGCTACTGGATCAAGGGTATTCTGTATGCAAGTAGCTTGTACATCAGACCATCAAATCTATGAAACAGTTATCAACTTTAAGATGTGTTTCATCAGATTCAGCCTCCCGGCTTCTACCTCAGACTCAGGACATTGAAAAATTTTACTTGACCCATTTGTGATAAAAGTGAAGATTCATTCATAGAGGTGGAGGATGCACCCAAGAAATGCCAACAAGTATTTCTGGAGGTATGAAAACAACTAAAACCTTGGGCAATTTCTTTCTATGAAACCACAGCCCTTTTCTGCACTCAAAATTTGCAGTAGATTTTATAATACTCTATGAATTGGTTTGCTAATAATAGTAAAGATTGCTAGGTATATACATACACGGCTTAGTGTTTACCATTAAGTAGTAAGCAAAGAAAATGCAGTAAAAGCTCCCTAATAACAACATCATAAACAAAATGCTTGGTTTTCTACCACTTTACTTGTTCTCACCAAAGCCAACTGAGTATCTTCCCAAAAAGAGTGAGCCTGAACTACCAGCCTATGAATCCTGCCTAAGAGACTGCTACCTCCACGGGCTTCTTGTTTCTCCACAGCAAACAGTCTGTGCATAGTCTCACAAGAGCAAAGCCTGTAGTTAGCATAGACCTGATCCACAAGGAATTAAGGGTAATGGAAAAGAGTCCACTGAAATCAGTAAGTGCTAGATTAATATATGCATATTCAGAGTCAAGCCATATCTGATACGCATTTTTTGGGGTTTTGGGTGAAGCCACTGCAGGTCTGCTCATGAGAAACGAATTGCTCAGTCTGGGGCATATCCAGTCCACCACAATATATACAATAGCTTAACCATTCATAGAAGGGAATAGTCTATGTAGTCTTTATTAGAAGTGCTCACATGATGTTTCAAGACTCATTTAAGACACTGAAAAGAAATTTACTGGAGACTTTATGAGCTGTAGTAACTAAGAAAATGGCTTCCACGCCAACAGTTAAAAACGCATATGCCAGCTCTGCATTAACAGTTTTTTTTCTCTATCTGCTTCTCAACTGAAGCTCAGTTTGCAGTCCACTGGGTACCATTACTTCAGTAATGTTAAAAGCCAGACATCAAATCAGAAAGAAATTCCAACTTTCCAGAGGAACTTCACATTGTGAACAAACTATAGTATGGAACCAGCAGAGATTAAAAACATCCACTATTGTACTGAAAACACCCTTGCCTTCAAACTTACTTTCCACTGGTAACACTGGTAAGTTTGTACAGCACATATGCAGATAATAAATTTAATTGGACTGAATACTGTTGCCAAGACAAGAACCCTCCCTTTTTAGCACCCCAGGTAGGCTTTATGCTGTTCTCATCAACTACAGAACACCACACATTGCAATGTAGCTGTAAGGATTGTGCGTACAGCCTATTGCTCAAGAGTCTCATAACACAATGCTATTTTTATACCACTTAGTGGCATAAATGTAAGATGATACCAAGGCTCCTAAGCAGGAACAAGTGATCCACTTACTGACAAAGTGCCCCAACAGCATGCACATATATTTTTTCTTACCAAATAATTTCTGCAATACTTGTCCATCATACAGGTCTTCAGCCAAGTCTTTCACAATAATCCTCTCTCCTACCAACACATCATTAATCCAGTCGATTAATACCTATATAGGAAACACAAATTTGGCAGTATTATACACTATTCATTTGCAATTTAAAACACATGTCATTTTGTACAATGATGAAAATACTTAGCAGAAAGAATACCAAAGCTGCAATGGCTCAAAGTACAATTGGTCTGAAGTGCCACCGAGAGAAAATAGGAAGGAGTTAGGAAGGACTCTTCTAAGGTGGCTGTGTCAATGTACCACAGGTACTAGACAAATATCAGATTGATGCAGGACCTTCTGAAGTGAAATCTGTCCTTTGCTTTTAGTAGTATTTTAACATTTTATTATGAAGCAAAAGGTGTTGAAGTCGATTCTAATGAAGCTTCCTGCTAAAGTTCTAACCCCAAGAATCACAGAGACTATGAAGGAAGTCAGCATGATCTTAGAGTGGGGGTGTGATGGGACTAAGAATCTGAACTCAAGATTTTAATCCAAATTCTTAATTTTCTCTACACCATACCTAGCTAAAGATACTCCAACAAATGACCTGTCCATTTAAATGGGGAGGTATGCAATACGTGGTTTAATTTAATTAATATCTAAACAGCGCTTGGAAGTATTCAAATGAAAGAGGCATTAAAAAATAGTTTCACTCTCCTGAAAGTGTTTACATGCTTTTCATTACCTTCATTAGTTCTTGTAATTTTGGGTCATTTCTTGAATTTGGATCAACCATTGTTCGAACTTCATTTTCCTCTGGAAGGTTTAAAAGAAATATTAGAAACTATTACAGGCATGACACTTTATTTACATCAAACTTTTATGTTGAGATGTAAAACTGTTGTGAATTACCTAGCATAGTGTCCTCAGGGTCTAGTTCGAATGGAATTGGACTGAGAGGTAAGTTAATGGCATTTATTCCTTCTTCCTGTAATTCAGACACTAGGAAATAAAAAAGAAGAGCTTGGTCAAATTTCAATTCAATTTTATTTACTATTTCACTCTTGCTAAAAGCAGCATTAATTGTCTTAATTTCTTTATAAGAACATGACTCTATTAGATAAACCACTAGGTGTAATTACAGCAATAAAATATAGCTAACAAAAATGGGAAAC
Organism: Antrostomus carolinensis; assembly: GCF_000700745.2. Taxonomy (NCBI): domain Eukaryota; kingdom Metazoa; phylum Chordata; class Aves; order Caprimulgiformes; family Caprimulgidae; genus Antrostomus; species Antrostomus carolinensis. The sequence continues at coordinate 55,408 of NW_010324002.1, forward strand.
CCAGCCAACAAATCTTTACTTGTACGAGTAGATTTTTTTGTAGATAATTGTACTGGAATCAATGCAATTTCCTCAAACCTTTTCCAGGATAAGGCCCATTGTCCTCAAATTTTAAAAGGCTCACTTGCATTTTAATGACCCTGACATTTTAACACTAATGAATCATTTCAGCTGAGGAAAATTATTATTGCTCTCAGCTATGTTACCCTTGCTCTGGAGATGCTTCAAGTTTAGGTACTTGAGAAGAGCTGGATCTGGCTATATACCCACATAGGAGCTGCCAGACAGATAAACTATTTAGGACTGAAGATGCAGTCGCAGCACATGGCTCCCTCCATTGTTCAGGTCAGAGACCAGCTGGAGAAGACTGTGGGACGCTTCTGGCCTGTGTTCTTGGGCTATCTTTAGCAGAAACCGCGGCAGCAGGACATAGGTGTAAGATGATAAACCCTCAAAAATACTGCCTTAGTGTGGAGTCCAAACACAGGTTGAGAAAGAACTTGGACACAAGAGTGGGGAAGTAAACGAAAATCCCATAGTTTGGAGATGTTCACAGTCGTCAGGAAATATGGACAAGTTTTTACTCAGCCAAAGTCCACTAATGCTGCAGAAATTAATGTTCAAAAGAAGATGCTCAAAAATACATGCTCTGATGCCATTGGAACAGAGAGATCCAGAGAAGAATTGTAAAAGCAGTCCTCCCTCTAGTTCTGTACTTTTCAGGTTTTGTACCTGGTGCAGTTCAGGGAAACTTCATTCACACCTCTCGGTGACCCAAACTTCAACAGGTTGCAAAGAAAGACAAAACCCTTCCTTCACTGCCCAAACACGCTTCCATAACAGAAGAGAATAAATACAAACAAGCCAATACACTAATCCTACTGCTATGGAAGAACACATAGCAAAGTGCAGCGAGGGTACCCACTTCAGTGATCAGACAAGCTTGTATCTGCTTTGTAACCAAGAAATCAGTGCAAACCTGATGTACCAAACCTGGAAAGAGGCTCACTGTCTTATGGATGACCAGTAAGCAACATTGTTTTGACCACTCTTTTTCCAGTGTACAGACCTTCAATAGAACTGGTTCTTAGCACAACTTTTCTAGTCAGATTTTAAACATAAATAAATTAAATAACTTAATTTATCCATCCTACATGTGTCCTAAAGATTCACATAGTTGTATACACCTTCTGACATGAACTAAAATATACGATTTATATTCAGATGCAGATTCACCATCTAACATTTCAGATTTACTATCTGAAGCTTTCTTCAGTTTATTTTCAAAATTATGGAAACAATTTAGGTTTGGAGAAAACAGAAAAGTAGAAATTGACAATAGGGATCTTGTGTTTTGATGCTGGCGCCATGACTGCCTCATAAGTTAGCTTTTGGAAAATAGCTTTACCTCTCTGCCTTAATTTTCTATGTGTAATAAGTAGAGCAAAGTTTCACATGAACACTGATAAGTCAGTTGGTGTGATAACAGTACTTAAACTTCTCCAAATATTTTCTACGCTTTGTGAAATGTTTTGTGCTCTGACAGATTAAATGCTTGTGCATATTTCAAGAGTCTGTAGCTGTATTCAGGCATCTACGTAAAATTCATAGCAATAATGGCTGTTAGAATGCTTATTATTTTTAATTGTACAAAAAAACTTTGAAAATCCACTACCTTCAATACACTAACTTCACTCCATAAACTCACCCTGCTTGTGTATCTGTAAAATACAAATACAGTGCAGCTCTAAAGAGTCATAAAATAATGTTGACAATAATAGTTCCCTGGATTGTTGTATATCCTCTAAAACTGATGGCTGAGAGCAATGGACCAAATTAATCCCTCATGTAACTCCACTGAGTTCTGAGGAGTTATAGCAAGGATGAATTTGGTCTAGCATGTACAATCTCAGGAACTGTTTACACTTAATGGCAGTTTTTTGAATTGCTAGCACTCCTTAGAGAAAATCATTGTTGGTTTTATTAACCTCTTTTTCGTTTGTTGTTGGTTTTTTTTTTTCATTTTGGTTCAAAATGGTTATAGACGTAAAAATGTCAGTGGATAGAAAGCTACTATATGGAGGCCTTTCTGTTCTGAAATGTTTAGTTCACAGAGGACTTCTGCACAAAGGTTCCTAGGCAGAAAATGGTTTTTTTCACATCAATCCCAAGAGGCAGCATAGTAAAATAAAATCTTTTCAAGCCAACTGGCTGCACTGAGCTCTCCTGTCCCAAAGGGCTGGATGGTCTCCTTGGGCACGACACACTGAAGGAAGCAGTCAGCATATCTTCCTAGTGCAGGACAGCGGGGAAAGCTTTTGGCTTTTCTCTCCAGGGAGCAAACCCACTGGCAGAGCTCACTGACACTTCTCCAGGGAGACAGAGTGGACCTTCCAAGGCTGAACATTTTGTAAGTCATTCTTTACAAGACCCAGTGACCCTCCCCATTTTTGTCCTCCAATGTGCACAACTATTACATTCTGCTTTCAATAACATGACCTTCATCATATTATCAACGTTTCTGAAAATAAGAGAAAGCAAACAAAAAAGTGTCATATCTTTGCATGGAAAGGTGATATTAAATACAAATAAAATAATAATAAATATACACGAGAAACTAATATATTGATCTGTTCTAGAAAGCATTGCAAGTGCTGTATTTATTGTACAGCAGGGGCTAAATCTTGCTTTGCTGTACACATGTATGCGCAAGTGGTGGTCTTGTTCCCCCAAGCAGCTCACCCAAATTGCTTACATTTCTCACACCTGCCTGAGCCATATGCAGAACCTACCCAACACACCTCTGGACGATCCAAAGATCCCAGATGGATCCAGTTTGCCAGTGAGGACAGCTCCTTCTCAGCCACTGCATTCTGCAGTGCACAACCCATGCTCAATGTTGGTATTAGTCCCGCAATAAAGACTCCTCCTGCCCTCCTGACCCCTACAAGCAGAAAACATGACGGACAAACCCTGAGCCTGACAGCATCTTTTTAATTTCCTTCCCAATACTGAAGTGAAAAGATTTAACAACAGATTAATCATATTACTAAAAGGAACAGGTAAGAACACATGTATGATATCAAGTTGTATGTAAAGGGAGAGAAAATGGATTAGGTAGTATAGCCTGACTTTCTAAAAATTTCCATCAAAAAAGTTCCATAACAAACCACTATTATACACTTAGGTGTTTATAGAGGAACCACAATAATGTGATTGAGGTTAAGAGTTTGCATACCACAGTTTCAGCACAGTAATCCATTTTTCAGTTGCTTTTCATTAATTTGTTTTAATTAATTTTCAAGAAAATAACTTCAGCAATTTAGTATTTTAATAAAAACAAAGCACACAGGTTTGGGACAATTTCTGCAGCAACTGAAATTAAAATAAAATAATCTGATTTTTTAAATACTTTGAGGAATGACTTGGAGCATCCACAAGACCTCCTCTCTGGGTCTTACAGTGTAAAGACCCAGGAAGGGAGGAGGGGGCATAGCTGCAGCAGTTCATGTATAGCACACCAGTTGCCAGGAGCCAGACTACTGCACTGGGACCTGTGGCAGCTCCTCTGAAGGACAGTATCCACAGAGTTGTCTGCTTGACATCAGGCATGCTTGGCCACTGGACAACCCCAGCAACTAGTTAAGAGCACCTTTCTGTTCTCACCCTCTGCTGCAGCCCAGATGCAGCCCAGTGCGTTGGCTACCATAGGGCTTGTTCTCATTGTGCTTAAACTGGCATGATTGAGGACTTTATCCTTTTGGACATGAGACGAAAATCCAGTCCTTCATGGTTTTGGTTGGTTTTTGTTGGGTTTTTTTTTACAGTCACTATGCTGAGTGAAACTGGGGCTTGAATGTACTTTTAGAGCAAGATGCTTAAAAGCAACAGTTACACATGGACCAGACAAATCTCTGTGGATTGGCAATGTGAAAATCCCAGTTTTAACTCTGGATAAGGAATGGACACTTCTGCTCAGACTTCTCATTCAGCTTCACATGCCAAATTTGTTATGATGTAATCAAGTGCAACTCCACTGTCAACAGACTTCCTCCTATCATGCCAGCACCAAATTTGGCCTCAGAGCTCAGGAGCCCACAAGCTTGTATCAACAGCAACTACAGCAGCTATTTTAAGCAGGATAGAGTTCTTACTGTTTTAGATGCTCTAGAATTACAAGGTCATAAACCTATGCTATCAAATCCACGCGGGTGCTCTGAGCCAGACTTTGCCCTTTGATGCATGCATCCAACTGCCATTGAAACTGTTGGACGCCGAGCACATCTGAAAGTGGAGTACTGCCCATACGGTTTAAATTGGCTTAATTCCTCTAGTACATGCAGCCTGTTGCTCCACATTGTATTTATTAGACAGTTTCATTTGGGTTTTTTACTTGTTTATTTTGTGTGCTGAAGGCTCTTTGCTGCCCTGTTTAGTATTCAGGGATTAATGTTATTCTGATTTGAATAAAATACATATTATTTAACTGAGCTCAGAAATGCCACATCACCCAATGCACTCTCTGTGGTTTAGACATATTTTAGCATATCCATCCAAGGAGTCGCAAAATAAATACAGCAAGATGTAGTGTTAAATGGTCTCTCCTCTGAGTGCTAGAGCCATGTCTTTCCATATAATTGATTCCATACTTCCAAAACTAAAACTACACCAGCGCTACAGCACTAACAAACAGATCGATTCTGAAAGTTTGTGATTAACTAGAACCGAACCCTAATGTTGGAAGAGCACAGGGATACAATGCTTCTAACCTCAATCTTTCCAAATCAGGAGATTTAAATATATGCATATACACCCACACAAATATATAAATACACACTTCCGCACTTCTTTAACTTCATTTCTTTAAGAAAGGTTTTCCATTCAAGGTCTTCTCTGCCATTTTTAAGGTTGCAAATACTTTGGTTTGTTTGGTTTTGTTTTGTTTTCTGTGGAAGCTGAGATCTGTTGACATTCACATGGCTCCAGGAGTTTAAGCCTGCTATAAAAAGTCAAAGTACAAACTACTTGATATTATAAACTACTATGACAGAAGACAGTAGTTTTACATGCCACGTCTCTATCTTAAGCTACTTTTTCCTCAAGCAGGCACAACTTAGAAAGCTAGCTGCAGACATCATATTGCCAGAGTAACACTGGATATTTGTATATACACTCACATTATTCAAATATGCATACATATGTTACATATGTTTATGTATGTAGATAGAAATTACAGCTAGTTTAGAAAAATGCTGATTTTCAATAAGAAATGTCTCGACTGCTCTTGTACAGACAGAGACATCCACTCAACAAATATAGATGAATCAGTTTTGATTTCATATCCTCTTTACTGGGCCCAGGTTTCTGTTAAATGCTCATGACTTTGATGGCTTGCTTCTGTAACCACTTGTGCACAAAAGCAGCTTTACTTCTTTTACTGACTTGATAGTCTGCAATACAGACTTGAGCGTAAATGACTCCATCCACACAGATTTCAGTGGGTTTATGCAGATTTATACTAGCTCACTGCCTCAGTGTGATTCCTATTCCCCCTCACATACTCCACTTTTATACCCTGATATAAGTCCAGTGGAGAAATTCTGAACTTGTACTGGCAAACTGTGAGAAGAGATTCAAATTACCTATAATGGCTAGAGAATCCAAGAAAAAATAGGAAAATCATTTTCAAAAAGTCTTAGTTTAAGCTTTTACAGAATGCCACTATTTAGTCAAGCAAACTTATGCAGTTGCTTTCTGGGTCATCCATCCAAAATGTTATTTTCTAATGCCTGTGTGTGTGCATCTTATAAGCCCACAAAGGGAAAAGAAAATATTAATCTAAAATAGTACTGGCTAATTTTCTTGAATACATAATTCATCCAATATGGATTTTGGCAGCTCAGCTTTAACTCCGAAACAAAAGAAATCCACACAAAAGACAATAAATCTGCATTACACATGGTACTAAAATGATCCAATGGATTTATAGATGTTTACAAGTTTGCAGAGTGTGACACAGTGTCCACCAGAAATTTGATATTCACAGCACAAAACATCATAAACATATGTCTGCAACTACAAAGGGGCCTTTTTATGTGGGGATCATTGTTAAAATTGTCTTCAGAACATAAACCTTAAGTTGTAAATGCTACTCCCCATTTATTCTCCAAGACATAACAAATGAGGAAAGAAAAGCAGAGATATGTTTGTAATTGAAAATGTTTCTCAGGAAATGATCTGTACAGGAACATCATTCTCATTCCATTAACTGCTGACTCCAAGCCAACCATTTGTAAAAGTAAATAAATATGCAAACTGGCTGACAACAATGTGCCTGCCTTTAATGTTACTGCATTAGTACCCGGTCTCCAAAAAAGAATCTATTTTCTTTTCTCATTTCTCCATTAAACCAAACATGGCATATACACAAAAGAACGGGAGAAATGCTGTTCACAAAAAAGAACGGGAGAAATGCTATAATTGAATTTTCATATATGCAATACAAATTAAATGCTTATTGCCTTGAACCTTCTTTAAGGTCCAAAGCTACTCCGTAGTACCTCAGTGACTAGTTTGCTGTTCCGTTCTTTTTTGCAATTAGCAGGGAAAAAAACCCTCCATAGATTGACAGATCTCTGGTCTGAGTAGGTGAAAAAAAACAACAAAACAGGGAGGAAACTGAATTCTTTTAGAGTATGTGTGATTTTCTTTGCCATGTAACAAGTAGCTTCATTAAGCCTTACATGCTTTCACGTTTCATTTGGGATGAAGGTTCTTCCTCAGAATTTTCCTGTAGTTTCTAAGAGGTAACAAGTGGTGCTGTGTCAAGCTAACACAGAGGCAGGTCATTCCATTAATTCCTTCAACACATCTTTTAAAATACATCAGCAGTATTAGCAGATGTTTTGAAAAGCCTGTCACCCTACAGGAGTGTTTAATATATCCCTGGAAAAACATAGAAGACAGCATTGGGAACAAACACAGACAGGAGTTCAAATGACACTGATATTTTCCCCTACTGAAGAGCAAACCACGCATATGAGAAATGCTGTGACCATTCCAAGTCCTTATCAAAATGTGCTGCGCTTAATCTAATCCCAGCCTGAAAACTCCGCAAACAGCCTCACATACATTGGTAGAGTCTTTGTGCAAAAGATACCTGTAGGTTGTTAGCTGCTCTGCACACAGTATCCCTACATACAAAATATCTGATTGAAATAAATACTTTGACAACTAAGATTTCCAGATATTCATTGAGCTATCTCAGAACTGATTTATTGAGATATTTCAGAACTACATGGGGTGCTTGGGGCTACAGGGAGACAGAAGGGAGCATTTGTATCCTCCTCACCAATATTTCCATATTTCTAGAGTTATAACAAATCTGCAAGTAGCAACATCCAGAAGAGTCAGATCTCTTGGTGTAGCCCTAACCAAGGGAAGGCAATTGGGTGAACCTATAGGGTTCAACATATAGGGTGAACCTATATGTTCACCACCTTGCTGCAAGTTTTTTCAAAATATTGTGGAGAAGCTTATTTTATAGGACTAACTTGCCTCATTCTCTGAATCACCAACCAGCTAATAGTGGCTATTCCAACATCAACAAGAAGCACTCATGCAGAAAAGACAAAACCAAAGATCTGTTCCAAGAAGTCTTTCCCAGCTCAACAAGTTCTAGCTACTCCTAGGGGAAAAGCCAAAAATAGTTCTTAGGAATGCGAGGGCACACTAGTAGCAAGCTAAGGACTTCCTGAATTTCTTGCTCTTTTCTTCTTGTGTATATAAGTCTTGTTTTTGAAGGACAAAAAAATTAAATGTCAGACCCACTGCATCTCAATAATCTAGATGACTACTTCTTCTTGGAAGAATTTAAAAAAATACTATATTTACTGGAAAGTTGAAGTTCCTTTTCAAGGACTGCAGATTGGTTTATGTATCACACATGGTCACTATTTTCAAACTGTAGTTCCTAGAGCTACTTGTGTTTTAATGCAAACATCTGGTCATCTTCAAGGAATGGCTTTGTGACAAAGGATCAAAAGATTTGTAGTAAGTGGTCAAGTACTTCTACATCTCGGAAGGGAAAAACAAAACCAAAACCATCTTAATATCTTCTCAGAGCTCCTCATGCTTCAAGATCTTTCTTTGGTATCAAAGTCAACCAAGATAAAGTTTGAGGGTGACAACAAGGCTTGATAAATAGCAAACACAAGGAAGATGGGATACAAATGACCCAAAGAAATTAAAATAATAATGGATATAAAAAATGAAGATGTATTACTTATTTGCATAACTAGTAGCTTGCAGTCCATGCTTCAGTACCTTCTGCATCGATCCTGAGCATCCAACTGTAGTTCTCAGATTCAGTGTAACAAATGAGAACTGACCTGCGACACTTAATTCTTTTTTTCCCCTTCATTACAAAGATTTTCAGGTTCTTGCTATGTTTAATATTTGTGCCTAACACACAGATAGTTTCTAAAAGTCTCTGCAGCGTGTCCTGGGGAATTGAAATTTCATGTCAAGGACCGAATCAGGATTTGGGAATTGGGATCTAAAGACAGGTCTTCAACATGGAAAAACCAGGCTGTGGCTTGGGATGGATTAACAGAACCCAGCTACATTCTTAAAGAAAATGGGCTGTATTTGGAGAAGAGCAGAAAAATGAAACCTTTAAATGGCAGAAATATATCTTCTAGTGTACTTCAGAATGAACTACCCTTCGGGATTCTCTTGACCAATGTGGAGGTTAACATGTGTTTGACAGCAGGAAAAACAGGCTTGCTACAGAAAGGGCAAGGTAAACTTGTTTCCCTATTCTTATTTCATAGGAGTGTGCATCATCAAGGTGCACATCTGATGTGGAGGCCCTCCTGTTCTCACCCAGCCATACAGCTTGAAGGGTCACTTCAGGGACAGAGAGGAATATATTAGGGCTGACTAGAGAGAGGACTTCGGTCAGCTGGCATAAATCAGTCTGCTGTGATCAGTAGTGTGGCTGTAGTATTCTCCTAAAACACATTTACACAAAAGTGTAAGATGATAATGCAAGACAGGACTTCGGTAGCACAAACTTCAAACTCTGTTTGGCTTAGGAAAGAAGAGTTAGTTCTCAATTTGCACAGGAAATAAATCAACATTTCCAGACTAGGTTCTCAAATCCCGTAATCAGAATTAATTACTTTAACATCCCACCAACAGAAGTAAATAATATTATCCCCATTCTGCAACATGGAAAGTGACACACTTCTAGATTAAGGGATACATTTACATGTTTCACTTCTGGAGACACAAATTGCACTTGTAAAATGGAAACTAGGCACTTAAAAACCTGTTTATAAAGTTACATTTAGCCTCACGTAGAATGGACAGGAATATCCATATCTCTTGATTAAAAAACGTGTATCATAGCAAAGAGAACACCCTTTTCATATAATCAGTAGTCATTCTTTTCATCCAGCCCAGTGCCTTGTCCTAGAAGAGCACTGTGGGTACCCTTTTGTGCATTCCTGATCTTGCTCATTTCCTTATAAAACTCAAACAGCTGCTCCAACTTCCAAATGCCCTGTCTCAAAAAAATTACCTTATTGAACTGTTCATCTGATTTATGGCGTTCACATGTTTCTTATCAGGAAACAACTTGCAAGCAATGTAAGCACCGGCACTGTAAGGGTAAATCCACAGCTCTGAACTGCACATGCATTGCAATCGTCTTTTCCAAAAGATCTCAAACAAGCTGTAGAGTTCAGAGCAGCACTTGCTACAACCTGTCAAGCACTGTCAGACAGGAAAATAAAAACCTCTGTGTAATACTCCTACCTGTTAAATGCATTTCATGGGTTTCTGTCATTACCAATCTATCCATTTCAGCATGAAAAACATTCATACCAACAGTAGCTGTGGTTGTATTTCCTACTTTGCAGGTGAACACACCAAAAATTGCAATTCAAGCATCCAAGTAAATAATCTTACTTGATTTTACTTCATAGCACTAACACATTCAGAGTTTCTCAAAAATAATATGTAGCCTTCAATTGTTGATGTCATAAATGAACTTATGTTAATATTCCTATTAGAAAGTTTTTAGTACTACAAAACTTTCATTTTAATAAGCATGAATATTAAAACTTACCTGCTGTATGATACATAGCCCATTTGAAAATAGCTATCTCAACCATGCTTTTGACTACAAATGACAATTTTCCCTTAGTGGAAATTCAGCTGATAAAAATCACTATTTTCACACTGGATCCAGTATTACTTAAGGACTGAATTGGTAACAAACCAAAGTTAGTAGAAACACATACTCATATGAAATACCACTAGGATGAAACAGTTAATTCTATCTCACTCATATTGCAGAAATATTTTCATGGAATAACATTCAAAATTAACAAAGTACTGTATTTTTTTCCTCTTTTACTGAGGAAAAACTAAGTGTGACAAGGACAAGGAGAAAATAAACTCCCACTCTTATCTTCAAAATATTACAAGCCAAAAATAACTACCATTGCAAAAATATAAGGTCAGAAAACAATTCTCCTAAAGTATCACAGAAATAAAGATGAAAAAAATAACTGAATTAGTCGGTCTAGTCTCCTACCTTTAGGGCAAAATGCTCCACAGCCCATCGTAGAGTCGCTGGGCCACCCTCATAGTTCATCACAAGGAGAACTGCAGTCTTTAAGGTGTTTGAAGCCCCTTGCTCTGCAGGCCCCTTTGCTGCTGCTGCTCTTCAGAGAAGCTGTATTAGCTTTAGAGCCTGTTTTCCAACAGAATGGTCCAAGCACATCACAACTCTCAGCTCAGAGCATTGCTTCAGAACAAGTGACTGACTGCCTATATAATTTAATATGATGCCACATGAGACTCACAGACCATCTGCAAAAGAAACTAAATCTGCTTTTTGCAGCTTGTTAAGTTGCATTCTGAATGCTAGGATGCAGTTTTGACTGTGTGCTTTTGTTATCAATCAACTGAACAAATTGCGCAGATGGCAAGTGTAAAGCTCGTTTCTGCCAATCTCCTAGTCCGTTTCTGCTGTAGGCAACTGGTACCTTTTCCTTACAACTTTACCTTACAACTGAATAAAGTTATTGTTTTTTTCAAAATGTAGGAAAGGTCTGGCCACAGACACAGCAATATTGGAAGTGAAGTCTTTTTGTTGTTTTTTGGTTTGTTTGTTGTTTTTTTTTTTTGTGAAACAAAGGCTGGTCAACAAGAGCTATAGAATCCTTGAATCCTGTTGCCAGAATTGCGATGCTCATGTGATATTACCAAATTCAGGTCCTTATCAGAGTTCTCCTTTCTCTAGAAATACTTCCCTACTGAAATAATTAGCAAAACTCACATGGAAGGAGGATTAAGCTCTATAACAGGCAAAAATATACAAAAAGCTAAAAAGCAGAGGAAAGGAGAGGTATGAGCCATCAAAAGAATAATAAACTACTGGTAAGAAATGAACTGGTTTTATGAGCTATGTGTCCTTCCAAAGAGAGGGCAGTAATGAAAAGATAATCTAGACCAATTACTTACTCAGGCTAAAAATCAAATTGCTGTTAAGTTTTCTACAGACTAAGACTTTTCAGAAGCTGTAAAATGTTTAAGTGTCTGTTTCAACTTGGAGCAGGATGAGGGAAGTGACACATCCCTGGCTCATTTCTAAGTCGTGGAAAGTGGTTACCTTTCTAGTTACCAATTGAACTTCATTTAAAATACCAGTGCCAAGAGGCAAATAGGGAGAACTGAGAGGTATTTATTGTTTAGGGTTATTCAGCTGTGCTACACAACATTCCTCCCCCAGGTTCTGTATCAGATGCAATTCCTTGCAGAAAAAGACATAGAGTTCTCTCCTCACTATTTTGAAACCACATTCTTCACCAGTTCTAAGGAGTCTCTGATACACATTGGTCTGCAGCTACTGGGTCACTTCTAAAAGCGGCTTTCCTTCGCCAACAATCCTATTTCATGCTGTACTCACAAGTAGTAATGGGGCTCCCCATTCTGACTCCTGGAGTCCCATTGCTTTCTGGCACTGGGAAACTGGATTGCCAAACTGCTAAATAACAGCATTCAATTACAGGACAATACTGAGCTGGCAGTTCTTTAACAAGCTTTCCTTTTCTTAATTTCTGAATAGAACCATAAGTGTCCCAGATACTTTATTATGGCAGTCTTGTTTTGGAGGTAAGTACAGCTAAAGGAAAACCATGTTCTACTTGAAACATCAAGGAGGATTGCTGAAGATGATAATACATTAAGAAAATTCACAAAGTCTGAAGCCACAGCAACCTCCATCATCAATTCAACCTATTTAATAAGTGATTATTTATAACTATTTATAAAGTGGCACTTTTCTGCATGCACAAAAATAGTTATTCTACAAAAATAATAAAGGAAAGGGGTTTTTATTATGAGTTTTTGTACCTATAGTAGTAGCCAAAAAATGATGTCCAGGTAAACCGTGCTAATAGGTGTGGCTGCAGTAGAGTAAGAAAGCTGCCAATTAGCTAATGCAGAGCTGCTTTCTCAGAGGGCACAACATGGCGAGAAGTTGACAATAGCAGGTCTGAAGTGCATAGTCTGGGGACCGAGTAGAGGAATTTCCAATCATACTCTCTGTAATCCATTCTCACTTGCCACAAACATAGAAATTAAGTCCCACTTGAATTTAATTCCTGTAATCTAACAACAACAAAACCATCATTCAAAAAGCCTGTACGCCTCTCCCATCCCTCAGCAGAGATCACTGCAAGGGAAAAACAGCACACTGGTAAGATGCTTTGGGCCTGGAGTTTCCCAAACAGTTCCTAAAGGTTCACTTTCAACCCCACAATTTTCAGCTTTGTAAAAACAGAAGTATAGCCAGGGAGGACTAAAGTCTTTTTCAAGCGGTTTTGGCCATCAATACAGGAAACAATTCAAAGGCAACATGACACTGATAGCTTAATTTGTGAAAATGGATAAATACCATATCTGCCACATAGCACATTAACCCATGTAACAAATAAATACAGAAATAGCACTGCAATAGTTGGTTAAAAGGTTTTGGTTCACAGAGGAGGAAATTTAATTAAAGCATGTAATGTCAATTACTGTCATTTGTAATTTTATTTTGCTCCCCTAGAAACAATACAGATGCGGGATTCTAAAGTTACCTGCATGTTTGATGCAAATGGGATAAAATTATCTAGGTTCTGAGAAAATCCAGATAGTAGTAAGAAAAAAAAAAAATGCATTTTTACCTAACCTCATTCATGGATCTTCTTCAAAGTGTTGATTATATGAGGACTGACATGCCTCCAATTTAAACATTTAAGTCAACAACCCAGACCTGAGAGAAGACTTTTATGTTTAAAAAATTGTGTTAAGTCATCAGAAAGGTTGGGAGGGGAGCAACAGCCTAATTCTCAGCTACTGCAAAGGGGTACAGCCTTACTAAAGCAAACAGAAGAGCATTGAGTGATATCAGAAGATAATTTGGCTTACTGTTTATACTGATTTATTTCTATTGGAAAATCACAGGGCCAGCTCCCTAATGCTTCTGTCTCCTTGGCTCTGCTCTGTGCAAAAGTGACAGAGACCTAAGAGCCATGTAGAGGACTCCAAGTATCTCACCACCACAGTAATAAACGTTGCCAAATCTCATCAGTCCTTCTTCTCCATTGCCATATGCAATGCACTGCAATATCAGCATCCACTTCTGCTTTTACACAAAATGCTTTTCAGCAGTAGAGCTCTGTGCTGCACAGAAGCATCCTACCCATATCGTATTCTGTTGAAATCGGGAAATAATACCAGAAATGGATGAATTAAACTTACTTTTGGTGAAATATATATCAGATACATTTCTACCTTGCAAACTATGATCTGAGCTCCCACTAGAATCAGCAGGAGAAAAACTGCTGTAAAGACCTCTGAGCCATTTTCTTTTAAGTACCACCACTTCTAAATATGGCAAGCATCCTGCCTTTGAAAAAGCATACTTTCCTCAGTAGTGTAATGCCACAGTAAAATGGTGATTAGAATTACAGGAAAGAGCTAACAAAAGAAAGACAAAACCAATCAGATGCTTTCTTATGTCTCTAAATGACACACATAAATCATGTCTATCAGGTTCCCCCAGGCTATTTCAGGAGTATGCAGAACACAAAATGATGCAGATTCATTACAAAAAAGTCTAAATCTAATCTACTTGAATTTAAAATGCCAGGAATCATGTAAATGGGAGATGAGAAGACAGAACTCGTATGTTATACATAAGTAGAAACAAGAGTCATAAAAACTGGGAGTCACATAAAATGCTCAGTTACCAGGAAATTATAGGTCAGATCTCTGGCAGTGCCAAAGTCTATTGGTGTATAACTGTAGTGAGGAAAAAGGTGTCTCCAAATTTGTCCCTTCATGCCTTCCTCAGTCCTCTAAAGGATGACACGAGGCTAGTATCTGGGACTTCAGTGGTGACTTTGGGGTATAAGTGACACTATTTTGTCACTGAAGGTCTGAGAGGTCTGCCTATGCTTTCTGAAATCCATCTATGGAACTCTCCAAAAAGTTCTTTATTTTTCACAGTCCACTTACATGAGGACACATATGATATGAAACTTTTTGCATCCTGGGTCAAGATGTCACCATGCTGAGGAAATCCTCAGCTGTTCCAACAGACCTGGTTTAAGACCCTGCCACATCACTTTCATAACCAGCACAAAGGCCTGTGAAGCAAAGTCAAGAAGCTGCCCTAGGACAAACAGCACACTAGCTTATTCACAATTCACTTACAAAACTGAAATGCGAAGATTTAATTGTGATTTTCAAAAGCGCTTGCTATTGGGTAAGCTTTGCTTTCCTGGAAATCAGTTAAAAAAAGAAAAAAAAAAGAAAAAAAAAAAAGATAGCTTTATGCCTACCATCAGTACTTATGTAAAATTAACCTGCCCTCCCCATTCACCAGGGCTAGAATCCACAACTGAAGAATTCCAAAACAGACTGTCTAATGCAAAGGGAGGAGGCAGATACCAGAGTTATATTTTAAGACATGTAAAGTATCAAACATTGCCCTTCCCAAATAACACAAGTGAATGTTGACAAATGTCACTTAAAAGGTGCAATTCCAACTAGACCTAGGTGGCAAATGCAAAAAATTAGACTGTTGACAAAAATAAAATACCACTGACATGACACAGTTCACCTACAATAGAACTGACAAATGGCTAAAAATATGTTGACAAGATCCTAAGGGATTACAGCTCCCCAGTATGTTACTGTTATTTGTAGTGCACCTTGCAAGGTCCAAGTGTTACTAAATGCAGGCAGGCCCATTACCTTTTTCCCTAAACACACAGGAGAAAGAGAATGATGTTACAGCTATAAATATACATACTTTTTAATGCCTTATATAATAAACAAAATCTTTAATACAACTGTACAGGCACACAAAATCAGATTATTTGCAACACAATAATATGGCCTCTCTCTCCTAACAAGAAATTTTCACTCCCTACCATTAGGTCAAGACACACTCAGGTCTAAAACTTTCACGTGGAGCCAGGCTTGTTGACTTGTTATGTGCTGACATTATAAACAGAATGCAGGAATTACTTTCCTCTCATTTTCTAAGTAAATTATGCTGGATCAAAATGTAAACATCAGCAATGATACTGAAAATACAGAAACAACCTCAAAGTCAGCAGAATCTCAGCAGCATAAAAATAGTATGCAGATCAGACCTAAATCATAACTCCTGCTGATTTCTCTTGGGGCACAAATATATTACTCAGCAAGAGTAAAAGCAGCACAATTGGTTTCCAGATAGCTTGCTCGGTGTTAGGATATTGTTTCTCAAGTGAAAAACTACATTGTACTGATTTACAAGGATGTCCAAAATCAGCTCAAAGTTTGTGCCCGAGTAAGGGGAAAAACCCCTTGATTTATAGACCTGCACATTAACAAGCCCCTCTTCTTGTTACCTCTCTCTGCTTTCCATTTGGTCTTCACATTACTTGAGTTGGATTTCCTTTAGGCCTAGGTCCTATTCACTAAACTGCATTAATATACCAATTCCATCTTGAGATCTCCTTTTCTAGATTACTGCCAAGTTGGCAATATGGTTCCTGAGAGACTACTTTCCCTGACATGCAGTAAGCTATTTATTGATGCACCACTGTTCCCATGCAGTTTTGCACCTAAGCAGTGAACTGGATAGCAGTTCCATATGTTGGAGCTGTTACACTTCTCTGGAAAATTGTATTACTTTGGGTAAATAAAAAGCTAAGAGCAGAGCTGTTACACTTCTCTGGAAAACTGTATTACTTTGGGTAAATAAAAAGCTAAGAGCAGCAGGAAAAATATCATAAAAATGCAGCTGAATGTTTCATCCTGCCTCCATCAGCAAATTTGGTCTATGACCTCTGCATATGAGTCATGCAAGTGCTTTAAAACTTGCAGTGATTTATATTTTCAGGATAGGAAGTTCAAGACTTATATTTCTATTCCCCAACCGTACATTATTTTTCTCCATACACAATTTCTTGATAATTATCTATGAACTAAAATACATAGGCATTTTTTTTTTCTACTTTGTGGTGCACATTAACCAAAACCATTCATCTCAATAACCAGTCTCTGTGTTCTTGGCAGAGTACAGCTGATGTGTAGGTTATTCCTGGAACCATACTAGGTTGATGCTCTCATCATAGTTTTAGTCATGGAAACAGGCTTCTACCAAGACAGGCATTGTTTGTGAAAAAGGAAATTCCCAGCATATCTGTCAGAAACAAGAAGTAGTAGGGTACATAACTTTAAAAATAAAAGTATTTACATAATGCTGTTCATCAGAAGACCTTAGTCTGCCCTACAAATCAAGCAATACTTGTCAGAGCTTAGGGCTCATGTCCCCCCTGAGAAAGCGCTCTCTCCATTCACAGTCTTTGAGTCCTACACTTATAAACAGATGAAGAGCAACAAGTCAAAATACCACACAGGCACCGAAGAAAACAGAGATCTTCTCACTCATCACATGCACACCCACTTTTTTTTAATTCCATTTTCAGAAACCTTTCAATTAGTTTTTTTTGTCTTACAGGGTTCTACTTGAATTCATATCCTGCTTTGCAGAGAGCTAGCAGAAAAGGCTACTTTTCAGTTTCTCTAAACATTATTAGCTGGAATACGGGGCCTGCAAACCTGTTTTTATTACGATCTATTTGACCTGTATCACAACACTTGAAAAATAAGATTACACAGAAGGCTTCACTCACTTTAAAGAGATTATTTGTTTCCTTTGTGATGCAGGCCTATAAAAACCATAGTATAGATAAAAATATGTTGACTCTACCCTGTAGGGACCAAGTTAGGAATTACTGTATTGGTTAGCTGCAACTGATTAAACACTCTTTGCCCTCTTCCTGTAAAATTTAATAAATAATCCCCTCATTGAGTAAAGGTGTAAAAATCTACCCCCACAGCTAAATTCTATAGGGCTATGTCTTCAGTACACCCCTCTGTAGGGTATTTTAAGACAGCAAACTCAAAGTGTCTCACACATGAGGAGTCTTGACTGTACTGTGTTGTTCTTCCTGTGTGCTCTCTTCAACTGGTCCTGCCCAGATAACGAGAACTTTTCCATCTTCTCTGGAGTACTAACAGTGATCAATAGTTCTGCTTTATCTAATGGACAATCTCTGGGGTGTTGTGAATCATGTGCTGGCAGCTTAATGGAGATGGAAATCTGTGTTCATTCTTGGAAAGCCTTGCTTTAAAACTATTTTTTGAAACATTCAGACTTGATCTTAGTATTTTTTTCTGGTCTGAATGAGTTAAAATGCAGGTGAGGCTCCCTTGCTGAATGAATAAAACCTGACCTCTCTGACAGATCTGGATCAGTTTTAGAACTCTGCTGCAAAATGCTACATCTGTGAACAAGCTAATCCTAGTTTTTTTGCTAGGTCTCCAGACATAACCAGGGACCTGAAAGCTTCTGTTTTTCTTCAAATCTGTCCATTTTCATTAGCACTACAGGGCATGTCAGGCAAATCCTGCCCTTTGTTACTTGTGCAGCCCAACTGCAATTAAGTTAACAAGTCTGTTGTAGTAGCCAGGATGGTGTCCAAACACTTTTCCATAGCTGCGGTTGCTCTGTAGCGTTAACAGGAAGAAGAAAGCAAAACCTTAAGTCACCGAGGTAACATCTTTGACTCTGGGCACAAATAAAGGCCAACAAACCTCTGCTGTTTAAGAACTACAGTGGCACTTAAAGCCTCATGATATCACTTTGATGCAGATAATTGTAATTTCGGTGTTTTATGGACAGGAAAACGGACAAAAAACCAGAATTTGCATGCAGCCTGAGAACAGAATCAGGATTAGTGCTCAAGGGCTGCTGTCTCCCAGACACAGGTTTAGTCCACTTCAGCAGCAGTCCCCCACCCTGTCTGATCTTCACCAGTTCGCTACACCATCACTTTCCTCTCACCCACTTTATCCTGATTCAAGCTGGTCACCTCCTGAACACTCCTGTCACCTTGTCCATCCACCCCTCCAAGGCCCTTGTTTGCTGTCCTCTTTCTACTCGCCCACTCTGGGGCTCTTGCTGCCACTTCCTCCCCACCTGTGCTTTCATGGCTTCCCCCTTCTCCACTCTACAACCACAGGCATCGAGCCAGAGCTGCTGCATCCAACAGATCCTGTTTTCCAGATCCTGCAGGGAGCAGAACCAGAAGTTAAACCATGAAAAACACTGCCCCATACTGCCAATCTAATTTATAGTATTTTGAATGCAGGTATTAAAAACATGAAAAGGACTATTAACTCTCTCTTGTCCCACTTAGTGGCACCTTAAATTGACTGTTTGAACTTTGCCTTAGAAGTCTGTTTTCAGTGTTAACTGCTGATTTTGCATTACATCCTAGATTGCATAGTTCTGAGCATAATCTCCAACCTCCTGATTCCTGTAAACCACTTTTTCCCAAAAACGTTTAAAGAAGTCTTTAAAAAACAGTAGAAAGAGAATCTGATAGTCTATGCTTCTAGAAACTAATGCTATCAGAATTGAGTTTGAAAGCACTGCACAGGTACAAGAAAATATTTCCTGAATCAATCAAGGCTTAATGTAATAAAGGGAAGATGTTGCCTTTAATGGTCAAAGGAATCTACCACCTTGTTAAAGAGTACCAGCCAGCTAACCCATGCTGATGAACAAACAGGAGATTTTCAGTTTCTGGGCTCTCACACAGCAAACCTGTTGGTTTATAATCACAGCTCTCTTTGCTTTGCCAGGGCAGGGGGAAAAGGGCAGGCGAGAGGCTGTGCTTCACCACAGTAGCACCTGCATGCAAATACAGCGATATCAGCTTAGGGGCTCCGAAGGGAACCACTTGCCATAAGTAAATGCAGTTTGACAGCAGCTCCTAATAAGAGGAAGGAAATGAGGGAGAGAAAGAAAAGTGATAGGAGACAAAAGGACTTTATAAAACAGGGCTTTATTGCTTTCATTTGTAGCATTTTCTCTTTGTTCTCTTTAAGCACTAAGCCTTCCAATTCCAGATACTGCACAAAAGAGATACCTGTCTGAAAAAGTTTACTTCAATCTGGAACTGTCTTGCAAGATGCTTCACAAATTCAGTAGTCCATTATTAGAAGCAACAATGAGCTACTTCTAATTAATTTGGCACAGCCTTTGCTTCTGATACCAATCAAATCAATATTAATGGAGAGTATGTGCTCTCTCATTACAGCACAAAATTGGTACCAGTCTTCTCATGAAGATTTTTGGACCATAAACTGTGTTTGAGGTCAGCGTAGTTGGCTTCTTCCCACCCTCCTTTTTTTCAATCAGGATGGAAAAAATATATAATGATGTGCTATTTAGTACCTGGATGAAAATCTACATTCAGGTTGCCTACACTGAAAGACCGAAGCCAGTTCAATACGAAGAAATCTCAGTCTAAGAAAATAAAGATTTTAGTAGCTCACAGAGCTCAAATTAAACACTTAAATAGGTAACACTAGATATTTCTCATGCTGCCTCACATTTCTCTATTTATTTTTATCTGCAGGATCAGGCGTGTTAGAGAAGGAGGCCTGGTAAGAATTGCCTCAGCCATCATTCTTGGTTACTTACATCTGTGGTCAATTTTCCACACTTTCTTCCATAAAAGGTAAACGAGGCACTGTACTTGCAACAGGATAATCTAAACAATATGAACAATGTTACTGTTAAAGACCATCTGGCTCATCACGCACAGCTCCAGACTTTTAACTCCTTGAACAAAGTGTGGAACCCTGCAGTGTATTTTTTAATCCAAAATTCATTTTTAAAACAGTAAAAGTAGCGCTCCTGGAGACCCAACGGATTCAGAGTGCGAGGAAACTAATTTTCTGGTTTTATCCCTCTTGTATCTTACACTCACCACAATCCAGGCTAAAGACAAACACTTAGACAGCACATTTTTCTACAAAAAAATACCCTCTAAAATTTTCTGCAAGAAGCCGCTGAACTTAATTGGTATGTGTGGGGTTTCAGAGAGGAGACAAGAGGGTTAAGTATTTCATAATTCACTTCAACTTAATGGCCTGATCCTGCCACTTCTTAAAAGGTAGTATAAGTCAAAGAGGGGTCACCAGGAATCAGAAGAAAAAATGGGGGGAGGGGCAAAGGAGAATGCAACCAAAGAAGGCTTTTGTTAATTGCAGGCACAGTTTCTTATCTGTTTGATAAATTAACAAGGGGTTGGTTGGTGGAAGAAAAATATTAAAGCAACACAGGAACAAAATAACCTGGAAGGCAACAAGCTGGTAGGGAGAAAACAGTGATCCAAAAAGTCCAAAGAGCAGAGTAAGCATTGGAGCTGGCTCTGCGCTGTGCACCAGGAAGTTAGATCACAGCTCCGTGCCTCAGTTTCCCCACCCATCCACTCATGGGGTAATCACAGCCCACAGGGGCACTGCCAGGATTTACTCCAGTTCTGCGAAGCGCTCCGAAATACAAAGCGGCAGCATGTCCGGTGCCTTGAAGCAAAACAGCCCCACATACAGGAGTTAAATATACATTTAAAAGGCTACAGACTTCAAAACACACTTGTTTTTGAACTGAGCAACAGACAGAATTAAATCTTGTAATGGGTCTTTGTTCAGTTTTCTCTCAGCTCTAACACTGCGACTACTGTACAGAGCGGGTTAAACAGCTCTGCAGCTTCCGAGTGCTGGGCTGTAACAGAGGGCAGGGTTTTGGTCCTCAAGAGGTTGGTTTTTGTTGTTTTTTTCTTCCAAAGAAGTTTTAATGGCGTTATAAAAACAAAACAAAACAACCAACTGGTTTGTTGAAATACTTTAATGCTTTTTATTTAATTTCTAAAAATATTTTTGGAAGGCGAAGCAAAGAAAATGAATTAGAGCATAGCTGGAGTTTTTCTTTTTGGATAAACACAAAAATTAATTTTCATATTCACTGGTTCCTTACTTTAAATTCTGCATCTTGCTTTAACCAAAACCATCACCCTATCTGGTTTCTAGGTAGAGCACACACATGACTGAACCTTCCCCTACAGTAAGTTCTTCCAGCCACTCCCAGAAACATGTGCCCATAACCTTTTTTCAAAGTCTACTCTAATTTGGATCTAATTCATTGAAGCTATTATATCATAAGCCCACTGCAATATGTACTGACATACATATGCTAAATTCTTAGCTTACAAAATCTTTTTAAGATGCAAGCAGAGCTTTTTAAAAATAAAATAAATAAATTGTATTTAATATACGCTCATGACTCATCAATTAAAAAAAAAAAGCAGTGTTACGGTAAGCAAGATAGGTCAGGCAGTTTTATGATTAATGAGGTCAAAAAGTTAGAATTCAGATTTAAAACTTCAGTTATCCACACTGAAACAATTAACCCTATCTACTGAGCACCAACTATACACAAGCCAAAAAAAAACCCCCAACATAAAATTTCAGAAAGAAGCAATATTATTTCACAAAACACTTATTTTGGTGTGTGTTCCTCCCCTTCAAAAAAAAAAAAAAAAAAAAAAAAAAAGCAGCAAAAATTTTCCCAATTTATCAAGAGATTTTCTGGGTGTCACTTTTCCACAACAAATCCAGCTTTTAAGTATGAGATGTTGAGGGTACAAAGTGTAAACTAGACATGCCCTAGTGGCTGTTTTGCTGCAAAAGCATCCTGTTTGCTGGTGTACCAACCTAAAGTTCCTTTCCTCATATGAAGCTAATATTAGAATTTGGAAAGGAAAACAAAAATCATTTGATCAACAAGGGGTCTCTTGCAGAAACCTCCTGTATGTTAATGACAGCATCAGTTACAAAAGTGTCTGCCAATTATACTGTACCTCCGAGAAAAATCATTTATTGTAAATTTATTTTTCTGCTGACTTGACTGAGCGCCCATGATACTAAGCATCAAACGCACTGTAAGCAGCTACTGGATTTTAATTAAGAGCATTCCACAGGAATAATACTAACACGTGCTGAGTGATAAGCGTATATGTGCTAACACTGTTCTGTAAAGCCTTAAACTACACGCTTGAGTGCGTTAGATTTAAATCCTAGAAGATACTGGCACCAATTGCTGGGATTACAACTTTCAATTAAACCTAGAACTAAATTACTGGATTTCAAACCATTTCTTTAAGCCATACCTATCCACTAAGCCTTTCACCACATTCTTATTTAATAACCCTTAACATTTTTCATCTAGAAAGCTCAAATTGAATCCTCATCACTGCTCCATTTCACGTATCTGGAAGCTGAGGCACACAATAATTAAATATCCAAACCTAACACAGGAACCTGTGCCACAGCCACTGCTTTTGAAAGGGATGATTGCACCTTGTTCCCAAACTTGTTGTTCATTCTCACTCTCACATGATCATCATCTCTTGCACAAGCATTCACATGGCCTTATGATAAATTACATCAGGAAAGAGCTTCAGACTAAAACTAACCAGACAGACAACAAAAAAAGGTTAGTTTTAACCTATGTCAGTTCCCGATTCCATTAATTCCACAGCCACACAAACACTTGAATTGGCTCAAGGGAGACGACACCCCGGTGGTTATGATCAGAGTGAGACTCAATCAGCTTGTAAGACTAATGAATCTGCAGCATTAATGCTGGAACTTTCTAATATCCAGCTGTGCACGTGAAATCTTGCACACTTAGGACCACACGATCACTCAGGAGAGAAGGTGAAGAGGGAATGCGCACCTCAAAAACAGTATTCCAGGAAATCCAAACAATGTAAAGGGCTGGATCTTCAGAAAGCTCAAGGTAAAACTAAAAAAATCCTTATGTAGCACACTGAAAATTCACCCAAGAAAATATCTGGAGAGAGGCTGCCAATGACAAATTTTTGGAGGCTGATAGAACGTTCTGAAAAGCCATCATGTGTGTCACATACTCATCTACAGCTGTACATCTCTGGTTAGTAAGTGCTGAGCTGGTCAGGCCTTCACTTGCCTGTTTTTATGTTAACTAGCAGATATAAGAGAGAGAGTTACTATTTATAAAAAAAAATGCTTATTAAGTGAAATATTACATTAACAAAGCAAAAATCTAGCATTCCTATTTAGATTATAAATGAGAAGTGACAGATAACTATACCCAACTGGTGTAATTCAGCTTTTCTCTCAAGACCTGAAATGGTAAAATTTCTCTGGAGTGTTCAGACAGTCTTCTCCAATGAAATATCCAGAGGAAATACTCGTCTTTCGGGGCCAAAGGGGATAGAAATTGCACTCTGGTCCATACATATAAATTAATACAGCCGAGTCTGTAGTCATTATTTAAGAGTCATGCTCTAGGTGGCCACAGGTTGGGATTTTCAGAGCCAAATAGTAGACTTGGCAACAGAATGTTACACTGAGTCAGCACAGCAAAATTCTCTAGTTGGCTTTGAAAATCTCAGTCATGTTTCCATCTAATTGAAGAAAAAAGGGAAAAAAAAAAAAAAAATCTTTTCTCCAGATCCAGGACTATTCTCCATTTGAAAAAGTGGTTAATAGCTCTTCTAAACAGTGTTAAGCTTACTCAAACTAAATCTCACCAAGAAACATCTGACTCAACTTCATATGAATTTCATATGGCAGCATACTCAAATTTTCTTAAAATCTTGTGTCCATACCCTTGGCCAAGCCACAGCTGAAGAGCTGCATGGATGCTGTGCATGGTGGAAAAGCAGTGGAGTCACAGAGGAGAGCTTTGCACATGCACTTCCACGCCTAGAGTACTGTGCCCAGTTCTGGGCTCTCCTGTGCAAGAGACATATGGAGCTATTGGAGAGAGTCCAGTGAAGGGTCACAAAGATGATTAATGGCCTGGAGCATCTCTCATGAGGAGAGGCTGCGAGAGCTGGGCCTGTTTAGCCTGGAGAAGAGAAGGCTCCAGGAGATCTCATCCATGTGCACAAATATCTGAAGGGATGCTGTAAAAAAGACAGAGATTGACTCTTTTCAGTGGTGCTCACTGACAGTACCAAAGGTAATGGGCACAAACCAAAACACAGGAGGTTCTGTCTGATCATCAGGAAAAAAATCATCTGTGAGCGTGACCAAGCACTGGCACAGGTTGCCCAGAGAGGTTGTAGAATCCACCCTTGGAGACATTCAAAAGCCATCTGGACATGCTGGTTCTAGGTGGCTGTACTTGGGCAGGGGTGTTGGATCAGAGGACCTCTAGAGCCATTCTGTAACTCTGTGATTCCAGGCACACACAATCTTTGTAGCTCAGCAGTGACACTGTTATGAGCAATTGTGAATGGATGGAAACACAACATCTACCTCCCATCACATTGCCTATATGAACCCAAAGTCCCAAGGCTCTGGAACACACAGCGATTCTCTAACTCAGAAATGCTTAGAAGGTTCAACTATTGATACAAACTGGAGAACAAGACTCCCACTGCAAAAGCAAAGAATTGAGCAAAGAATCTACCGGGCCATGCATGCCCTCAATCACAAAAAATATCAACTAACTCACTCATATTAAGGAAATCTAAGCCATGTGCATGTACAGGAACACCTCATTCTTTTCCTGAAATCCTACGAAGAGTTAGTTTTTTTAGTACCCTGGTAAAAAGTGGTATTGCACAAATATGCTCTGGACATAGGATCTGTTACAAATCAAAACAATTAGGAATTATTCCATCTCTTCTTTTATCTGCTGTTCGATATATTTTAACAAGTACTGCACACACCAGGAAGTAAATGATCTGTATCCTTTGAGAGAAAGTGTGGACCTAACATATCACTTCTGAATAAGGAAATGACCCTCTCCTTCTCTGGAGACTGACATTACAAAAGTGGGTGGCTGTTTTCCGCAGATGAAAGCCCTGAAACTGCACATTCTAGCTCATACTCTGTAGTAACTGCTCTGAAGCAAAAATAAAAACGCTTGGGTTGCTGCTTCTTCTGCAAAGGTTTCAATGACAGTAAAAACAATGTATGCTAACACTTTTAAAGCCTGGGGAACTAAACAAGGAGGACTCCACCAAACATAGAATCTTCTACAGTGCCTGGATGAAATAACTGAAGAAAACTGCTACAGCCGATTGTACTGTCTCTGGTCTTGGCATTCATTATTTAAGTTCAGTGGAAACTGTTAAGCCTTGAAGCAGACTGACTCATGCACTTCCAATTTCCTGCAAACGATCCATTAGTTTTTGGCAGGTTTCATACTGAACAGTACTTCCATGAAAAGGGCAGTTCCCAAACTCCTCCAATTTCAACAGTGTTTTTTGTAACAGAGTTGTAATGAAGGCAAAATTCATAGATACTCATGACCTTATGAAACCAAATGTGATCCCCACCTGAAGATGTCCAACACACTTATCAAAGGTAAAGGAGTTACTTTGTTCCTAAATGTTGTCTTCAAATGCACTTATTGGGACAAATTCTACCGGGCTATACTATATTCTCTACACGAGGCAGAAGGCATTTATCAGAGAACAGAAACTGGGTTTAGATGTTCAGTGTTATCTGACAAGGAAAGTAAAAAAGTTTTTGCATACTACCTACACTTCTCCCAAAAGTGCACTACCTACTCCTATACCTCTCTGGGTTTACAATGGCTGAAGTGAGTGACTCAGTAAGTGCTTAATTCCGTCATTTGCAACTACAACTGTTTATAAATTCACCATTCCCTTTAAATATTTTGTCACCAAGTGGTATCTGAAATATGTCAGTAACTCAAAATGGAAAATAACTGTGGTATCTCCAACGCCACCATTTGGTAACTGTAGATAAATGTGGTCTAGTAAATGGTGACTAGTAGAATTCTTATTCTTCTTCCACCTCGAGGATATAATTATTTAAAAATGAGAAAACAGACGAAAGCATCAACATACATACGTGTGAATACAGCTTTCAAAGTACTTAGTAGGATTCCAAATCCATATGTGCTCCAGTTCAGCTGATACAGCAAAAAAGCTTTCCTCCTTAAAAGTGGGGTTTAATTTGTGCACCTTGCAGAGTGGGGGACTGGAGTGTTTATCCATGCTCTAAGAATGCTACAGTAAACAGATCTCCTCACCTCAGCATATCGCATCTCAATCTACACAAGGCAATCATAAACAGGTTGCAGACTTTTCATGTTCATTCAGACAGCAAACACAGATCGTTAACTGAGATTTGCAAGATACTCTACTCTTCATAAGAACTGACCCAATATCTTCCAACTAATTATACTTAAGTGATACAACTGTCAAGTGGTAGTTGATTTTTGGCCACTATGGGAAAGTTTAGATGTGACAAACTAGACAAGATGGACTAGTAGCAAAAGAGTTTTACAAAATAGAAACAAGCTCCAGAATGTTTTGAAAGGCTTGTTTTTAACTGTTTAAAAATACACTGTGTTAGATTAAATGGGCCCAGCCAACTGTATGAGGTTCAACAAGGCCAAGTGCTGGGTCCTGCACTTGGGTCACAACAACCCCATGCAATGCTACAGGCTTGGGGAGGAGTGGCTGAAGAGCTGCCTGGCGGAAAAGGACCTGGGGGTGTTGGTTGACAGCAGCTGAATATGAGCCAGCAGGGTGCCCAGGTGGCCAAGAAGGCCAACAGCATCCTGGCCTGTATCAGAAATAGTGTGGCCAGCAGGACCAGGGAACTCTCCTGTACTCAGCTTTGGTGAGGCCGCACCTTGAATACTGTGTCCAGTTTTGGGGCCCTCATTATGAGAAGGACATTGAGATGCTGGAGCGTGTCCAAAGAAGGGCAACAAAGCTGGTGAAGGGTCTGGAGAACAAGTCTTATGAGGAGCGGCTGAGGGAACTGGGGTTGCTTAGTCTAGGGAAGGGGAGGTTGAAGGGAGACCTTATCACTGTCTACAACTGCCTGAAAGGAGGTAGTATCGGGTGGGTATGTGTCTTTTCTCCCAGGTAATTAGTGATAGAACAAAAGATAATGACCTTAAATTGTGCCAAGGGAGGTACAGATTGGAGGTCAGGAAAAATTTCTTCACTGAAAGGGTTATCAGGCACTGGAACGGGCTGTGTAGGGAGGTTGAGTCACCATCCCTGGGAGGTATTTAAAAGACAGCTAGATGGGGTGCTCGAAGATATGGTTTAGTAGTGGACAGGTATGGTTGGACTCAACGATCTCAAAGGTCTTTTCCAACCAGGTGATTCTATGATTCTAACAGGGGATTAGACATTATGGGAACTTAAGTAGCTATTTGGGCACCTAGATCTGGTATATATACCTATCAGCTAGCTCTATAGGTGTCTGCATCTCAGCTGGTAAAGTCCACTAGATATCTAATTCCCTACTGCTGGACATGAACACAGACATAAAACTGGTTCAAAAAACAGGTGCTTATTTCCCAGCCTCCTTTCCCAAGCTAGACTTTGCACAGTAGTGCAAAGCTAGTATTTCCACTGTAAGAATGATATGAAAACATGATGGCAGACCAAAGTTATAATTTTTACTGACGGCAGAGGGTTACCTTGCACAAGCAATGTGGCATTCGATGTTTCATGGCACTGCTAAGCTTTCCTTATTTTCTTGGTATGCAAGTTACTATTCTCCACTTCAGAAAGAACTTTCTCCTACCTTGCTGAAACTACTAGGAAGTATCCCCAAAGACTGGTTAAATGCTCAAACAATTAACATAAACCTAACCCCTGTCTTTCTTTCTCTTTTTAATGGACTCTAATTTCTTCATTTTTAAAATGTGTAATTTCTTCCAGCTACGCTTACAGTTCAGTCTGACAGATCCACTTCACACACTTTCCTTAACATAGTATGTGCCTGATTTAGTCCTTAAGCTCTGCACACTCTGACTTGAGCCTTGTATGTACCTCTTTGAGCACATGAATGGTTTCTTGACTTGTCTACTTGCATGCTTATTGTTAAGCGAGGAATTAAGTGGTTTGTCAGACTGATCCCAAGTGCTTAGCATCTGAACAGCATGAATTTTTACTCGGTTGAGTAAGAAAACCTTTCCCAGAGCTTCACCTCTCTATCCATGCTAACTGCCTACATACAACTCTACTTTCCTGACAAAAGAATAAAATTTACAGACATTCTTATCCCTCTGGGATTTATTACTGAAACTGGAGACCAATGGTTTGAAGTGGGGAATCAAATGAAGCAGAGCTGGTATAGTAGTCATCCAGGGGTTAAGCAAATTCGTTAGTGCCCTTGCTGTTTCTTGCTGTCAGCCACTATGCATCCACTCTTTAAATTCTGAAAAGAACACCGACCTTTAATCTGTGGTATTAGTTCCTTTGACAAAATGGAAGATTATGTCTTTTTCCCACAAGCCTTCATGCAAAGCTTAGCCAGCTTCCATCTGGTCTGGCTAATTAAATGTAAGTTAACATTAAGTTAAGAGCCAGCTCCAGCCCACAGACCTTCTATTCTGCAACTGCAGATTTATTAATTGGCCAAACTATTTGAGTATTTAATTCCAATTTTTGATTATTTCTATTTTCTTCACTCACTCATGAAAACAGGGAAATGTTTTTGAAGACATATTTGCATAATTTCAGCTCAGAAATACAAAACATTAAGATATGTTAATAAGATTCTGAGCAGCCATAAAATTGTCAGGTTTTTTTTCTTCTGTATTTGACATATTAATAAAGTACAGTGTAAATAACAGTGTGAAGGATCTGCCTATTATGCACAAGATCTGGAATCGCTGGAGCTGTACTTTTAAGCTGGCTGTGACCCACAATCTGGCCCTATATGTACTAAAACTAGAGCCAGTTGTTGTATTCCTTATTCAGTCAAAACTTTCCTTGACCTTAATGGGCATTCTGTCTGAATGAAGAACAAAGGGATTAGATCTAATATGGGGAGTTACTGATTGTAATCATGTCCACAGTTAACTTTTGATAAAATTCATTTGGAAAACTGAAAATACAGAGAATCTGCTAAGGCAAAATGGTGCTTTGCACTATTTTATTTTTAATATTAACCCTCTGCAGGTCTTGTACCTAATCTGTTTTGTTGCATTTAACATTAGATGTTAGAGAGGAAAACTATAAGCTTTAAGAATTTTAAAATAAATAATGTGGCAAAGTTAGATTTATTAATTTGTTTTAACATCTGATACTACTTTGAGAAATATTGTTAGTAAGTAAAACAGCTTAAATCTCTTAACCAAATCCTCCTTCAGGATTGAGGCAAAGATCACATTAAAGAAATGCTATTTCTTCATATATTTACCTAATATAATGCCTGCTGCAACAGTATGTAAAGCAAATTAAAAAATGCAAAACCCAGAAAATTTCTGCCTAGTTCACACAAACAAAAAAATTAAACACCAAATGAGCTGTTGTTAAAAAAATAAACACAACACCACAACACTCAGTTAAAAGTCCCGTTTCATATAAAAATCTAAACCATGCCAAGATATGCAACAGAGACTCAAAAAACCAACAAAAACTGTGAATGGCACAAGGTGCTATCTAGTGGAGCAAGACTAAGCACTGAAATTAGGAGACCACTGCTCGTTTCCACTTCTTACCCTGCAAAAGGTCGCATGAGTAAATCAACTCAATTCACCTTCATCTGTGCGAGTTGCCCCAAGCAGATGTTAGGGCTAGAGCAAACACTTCTCCCTTTCTGTCCTCACTCAAAAACTCTCAGGTGTTTAGAAATGCTCAGATGAAGATGTTCTGCGTACTACTGGCCGCTATTATGACGTTGGAAATAGACACTGGCAAGTAATTCACTTCTAAGAGACTCTGAAAACAAAAATGCTGTTGTTACAGAATGCAAGACCAACAACAGACACAAAGCATTTTTTATTAAGTTTGGTTATAACATGGGATTCTCTTATCAATTTATTCTGTTCTCCCACCTATCCATTAAATTTTAATGAGCTGCTTGATAAAAACCTTTCTCATGAGCCTTTCATTCTGTTTTATCCTCTGCTGAGCTTACTTCACATTTCTACTCTTACTGTACACAACAGCTCTGTTTTCTCTGTAGCTTACCCTGCGAACGCTGTTCTGCACACAGATTTGTTACCTTTTACTTGGACAAAAGCAACTTAGCTCAGAATGTCTGATAAAATCCACTGGGCTAATTCCTTCAAAAATTAAACACAAGAAGCAAAATGCAATCTAAATTTACTAGTCGTACTCTAAGACTAGTCACAGTCTTCTTCCAAAGACCCATTAAGATTCAGTTCATATTCAAAATACCAGACCTGCTATAGAGCGAAATGCTGAGCTCCATCCTGACACACATCTAGCTGATTCCTGTAAACTAATTCCTGGCACTTAACTACGCTCACGCCAGCTTTCCTCGTGAACTGGAGCCACCTTGTGCCCTACAGAGCACCTGCACCCTGCTGTCCGTTTCAGAAAATGTTTACTTACAAAGACTGGCATTGTTTGCATGAGACAACTCCTTCTAAAAAATATTTATTTGGATTCTATATAAATTGTTTCATTTGAGAGTAACTGTTTCAAGTCAGTTAAACATGAACAAAATAATAAAGACGCAAGATGCCGATTATTTTTTCCCAATCCAATCCACCGCTGCAACGAGTTCTTAGGAAGTATGCAAGCCACTAAGTCACTTGGAACATTTGTGGTATAATGGAGAACACCACCACTATTTTCCAGTTTATTATCTGTTCTTACCTAAAATTGAGAATTATAACAAAGCAGTGACAAGAATCGAAGACCATGAGCTGCTCTGCTGCATGTTTTATTTTGCAGTAAAACAGTAAAGTCTCTTCCTCTACCGTAATGCATTTGAGCACACAACATATGGCCTTAAAATGTTTACGAGTGCTACAGTTCAGATTTGGCCTCTTGCCCTAAAATTCAAATCCAGCTTTGAAACATCCCCAAAACTCAGAGTGGATTTTTTTTTATCTTGTTATAAAATAGGGATCCCATGCATCAAATAGATCTAGACATACTTCCAAAGGCTACTGGGGTAAATTCTGACTCCAGGCAAAATCTACCATATAATTCAGTTCTTTTACTGTAACAGAAACAATATTAAATGTATTGAGGGTATGAGAGTACAGAGCCAATACATATTTCCTTTCCCTCTCAAATTAAGTTTTTCTTTATTCCAAGGGAGGACAGATGTGGTCACACCTCTAGTGAAATTAATACATATCATTTAAACACGAGACCTGACATTTCTTCTTAAGCCTGAAAGAATAGGCCACAACCCCAACCAAAAAAACCCCCTACCCAAACCAAACAAAAACCATACACACACACACACACACACACACACACACACACACACACAAAACCCTCAAAACCTGAACTACCCAGATACAGCAAAAACTGTTCTGGTCTTTTACCATTCTTCTTCTTCATGCACTCTGACGACAAGTTAGGCATATCATCTTTTGAATCCAGTACTGCAATACATTATACTACATTTACTCTGAGCACTCTGACATTATCATTATCTTCTTTTGTGCCCGACAGCAACTGCAGCTCCTATAATGCCATTATTGTAATTAAGAACAATCTGAACCATTGACAGCATTGCCTCGTTTGCTCTAGAATTCCCTGTGCATTAGTGTTCTTCTAAACCAATATTTCACTATTAATAGTTTGCTGCTTTAGAACCGCCTACGGTTAAAAGAAAAAAAAATTATTAGGCCTCAGCCCAACTCAATGGTCGAAGAAGAAACTTGTTAAGAAAAAATAAATTAAATACACTGGCAAACTGTTACGCTTTTCTTTACACACATTGCAAATGGATTCACACCCTGCCAACCTATTCAGGCTGCTGCCCAGGTGAGGAAGTTTATTTTGACTTGCTTCAAAAGGACCACCTGTACAGATACAAAAGAAAACATCTCTCTCTTCTCCCACTAAATGCACCCAAAGTACTTCTCTGTCTAAACTCTCTCTTTCATTAATCCAGCTCACAGCTGGATAAGTAGGGCACAGCAATTTAGACATTCTTGTCTGGGAAATTCTGACCTTAACACCCACCCTTGCTGCACATGAGCTATCTCTAGGCTGTCTGTGTCCCTGTCCATCTGCTTGCAAAGTCTGACGCCTGCTTGTTTGCAGCCAGGAAGGTGGTCCACCATAGCCCTATGATTGCTTAACACCCAAGTCTTTGTCTGCATTCCACAGGAACAATCAGTCCTGAGCTAAAGTAGTGCAGGTACAACTGTCAGGACAGCACTGACACAGTAATGTGCACCTCTCAGAAGCTAGGGCCAGAAAACCCATGGCCAGGCAACAAGAAGCAACTTGCTTTGTTCCTCTGTGGTAAATGAGAAGCTGAAGTCCTAACATAAAAGAAACCAACAGCCATTTTACCTGCACACTATCTGAAAAGGGAGATGTTGAAGTTTGCCTATTGAACATCACAGGTAACATGGAGCTTTATCTATTTTTAGTAGACACAAACATGGGAAAACACTATATGAAAATAAACAAAGAAACATGGCTGTGCAAAAAGCTGATATTGCCAAAGGATAATACAGAAAAACACGTATGGAAAAAATTATTTCATAACTCCCGTTCTCCATCCTGTTTCTAGCACAGTTAACTTCACCTGAATTGCTTGCTTGTGCACTGCTGCAGCCACCAAAGCCAAGCGGCCAGCTCTACTCAGAGCATTAAAAAGTTGTCTTACTGCATACAAAGGCAGGCAAAAGAGATTCAAGTATTACATGACACTTCAGTACAAATACTAAAGATGTGGTGATGGATTTTTCTTCTTCTGAACACACATTCCATTAAAAAAATTATGAACTCTATACTAAAGAAATATTCAGGAAATTATAATGTTTAGACTGTGTTTAGGATTTTTGTTGCTTTCAAAGCTTTTTCAGTATGAGATAGTATTTTCATGTCTGGGACATCTCTACTGTTGAGATGAACAGCTGCTCCTCACTCTACCATGCCTTTCAGTCTCTGCTCAGAGCTTCTGAAGGGCGGCAGTGGTCGCTGACAATTGTTGCACCCTCTCTCCTACCACCCTGACTAAAGTCCCTTTTTCCAAGTGGAATTTTATAGTTTCAACTATGGATAAAGGTTAATCCCATCCACCACTGGGTCAGTGCCATAGACTGCTCTATCACTCCACAGAAAGGGAGAAGCACAGAATCAGCTCTATGCTAAATAGAAATCAGAGAAACCGAAAGGACTTAACCGTGACTACAACTACCAAGAATAACTCACACAAATATATATTCCAGATGTTTTCTTTTGCAAAAATAATTATATAAGAAAAGCAAGATGAGTAAGATATTATCAACCATGGTACACTGTGGTGCTTAACACAAGCATCATTAAGAAGTCATGAGAAGAAATTAAAAGACTAGAAGAAAAGTAGTATCACTAACTTGTGACCAATGCACTCTCTTTAACTTTATATTAAATCCACGTATATGATAGGAACATTTTATAGCACCACATGCAATTATTTGACAGGAACTACTACAAAACTAAAAAGAAAGCAGAACATTTGGGAGATTGTAGAGCCTTGTTACTTAACCCTGCAGTTCTTTAATATTTTGAGTAAGACTTGGTTTAACAGTGGCACAGTCCAGAGCCAGGTGCAGGATTAGGGTGAACAGATGGTGGCTAATCTTCCTTATACAGCTCTGCCAATGCAACTCACTCTTTACCAGTCACAGCCCTGTTTTTCTTTTTTTCTGGCCCTTGGTCATCTCTGGCCTGAGCACAGGTTGTCAAGGGGTAGTTGCACGGTAGGCTAAGGATTCACATAAGGCTGCTGATCTGATTTTGCTTTTGGTCCAAGCCATCTTGTGTTTGTATTTCAGCCTGGTCACCACAATGAATTAACTCGCTGGCGCACTCAACACACTCATACACACCCAATCCCAGGAGGGACAGGGGTATTCAAACCAAGTAATGTTATCTATTAATAAGTATTAGCACACCAAACAGAAAACGTAGGACGATATGTATAAAGAGCAAGGCTCTGAGTGCCTTGCCACTCAGTTCTCTGAGTACAGCTACACACTCCAAGAAGCACAGGAACTACTAAAAGCTGGGGAAGGCATGAGGAATACACAGAGAGCAGGCTAAGCCTTCAGCCCCACCCCAGCCCTGCATTTTGAAGAGCTGCAAGTGAAAATGTGAAAGCACTGCAAAATATCCTGCCTTCAGCTCATCCTCTCACGCAAAATGGCACCACGCTCCTCCCAGCACAGCACTGACTGCACCTACTGCAGTGTTAACTGCCCTTCTCTCTTTTTGGTTTTGGTTGCAGTTTGGCTAAGAAAATAGCCTATTATTAGGGACAAAAGTCAACAGCACCATGTATTTTAATAGGAACTAGTGTGGGGAGGAAAAGGAAGAGGACAGAAGCAGCAGATAGGAAGGCAACAATATTTTAGGTACCTCACAACAACTGCTTTTCTAAAGCTTCACTTCACAAAAAACTGTGCCCCTACAACTGCTGATTTCAAGTTCAGCAACATCAGCATTTTGCTGAAAGAGACTGCAGAACTCTGTTGATTAAGTTAATAGGAAGCACTTGATCTCAGACACAGTGAAGTAACAAAAGAACTGGACTGTTCTTATCTTAATCTCAGTGAGAAAGTCGGAGAGCCCAGTATTAAACTATTCAGTCTGCAGGGAGACCACAGTTTACTGGTTGCAGAAAGCATTAGAGAGAAAAGAAAAAGTAGCATATATCCCAGAGATTCTGTCAAAGGGAGATTCACAGAAGCACAGACCTGCACTTACAGGAAGCTGCCTTTACGCTGAGGGGTTTCAGAAGATGTAGAACCCCACAAACAGTAATCAAACCCAGCAAGAACTTTTACCTTTGTCAGTCTCTTGATCTCTTACCTTCAGGGCAGACTCGTTTAAATGCTAAGGGAAACACTGGAGTTCTAAATTACAGGCTCTCTTGACAGCACACTCACTTTACTGAGGATGAAAATGAGAACTTCATATTTACTCTCTTCTACAGCTTCACTTGGTTATATCCACCTTCCTGATGAAGACTGAAGGCATGTTTTTATGAGTCTGATATCAGGGATAGCATATTTTAAATCTGGAGATGTAATGAAAAAATTAACATTGAAATAAAGGTACATCAGTCTGAGCCAGTCTCTAGCTGTTTTTTTTCTTCTTTCCACTGCTCTGTCCTGTAATTTGGAAGCACTGGAGGCTCTCCTACAACTTGTTTAATGCTGATTTTATTTCACCACTTTAATCTTTTTTACCTTTCATCTAGATAATTGCTATGCATCTAGACAACTACTGAAAAGAACTGACAGAGTATGCTGTCACCATGCCTTCATCACACCTGGCCAGTTATAGGTATGAGCTTGGTGGATCAGAGCAGTCCACCTTCCCCCAGTTGAGATCCTGAACCATCAGACACCTGAAATTTAGATGATCTCCAGAGGTCCCTTCCAATCACAACTACTCAGTAATTCTGCAACCCAAGCTTGTCAGTCTCTATGACAGAACGGTCCAGCTGGCAGCTTGTGGCCACCACCCCTTCCCCACAGATGGGGAACAGCTGCTGTAGCAACAAGCATTGCCAAACCACCAAGCACCCTCATCCACGTCTGCTCACGGCACCCTAAAGAGCTCGGCAGCGACCGCTGTGACCAAGGCAGTGCAAGGAGAGGAGGGAAGCAGTTGCTGCTGAAGAGAGAGGAGAGAGAAAGGGATGGACACAGCCTTGCCAAGACATCCTCCCTCCTGCTGTCCTCCAGCCCAGTCCCTCCTCCCAGCCTAGCAGCACCTTAGAGAGCAGCTGCTTCCTGCAGCCAGACCCCCTTGCTCTGCTCTTCTTCACCACTCCCCTTCCTTTAACCCTTGCCGTGCATGTTTACCCTGTATGAAACCTACAGGCTCAGATGATGAAGAAACTGCTCAAATGGGAAAAAACCACAGGAAATAAAAGCCATATTTCTGTAACAGCTAACTTGTCCACATTATCTAAGGCTGCTTTTGGAAGTCAAATGCAAAGACAGAGTTCAGTGACTCTGCCCACGTGCAGACAGTCAGAGAACAGAATTAATGGTCATATTGGGTCAGAACAGCAGATCAAAGTCCAGGGTCCTGGCAGAAATGTGTTGTTAACACCACAAACAGGAAAAGCAAACCAACAGATTTTTTTCCCTTGGTATAAGCTTCCTGATAGTTGTGGATTTCATGAAGGGTATTTAATGATTTCTGCATCTGAAATGTCTATGATGGCCTACAAATATCTACACGATTTTTTCGTCTAAAATCCACCCAGACCCATTTTTAGGCCCCCCTCCCTTCCCTTTAAAAAAAAATATTTCTAGCATCCAAAACATCCTATAGCAATAAGTTTCAGAACTTAATCAGGCATAGAGTTAAAAAAAAAAAAATATTATGAGTCACTTTAGTTAGTTCAAAAGCAACTGGATGGACTTAATGATTGAAGGTGCTCTTGTGGAAAGAGGCAGGAGAGCCTGGCTCTGTGTCTTCTTCACACACATCCCCTACTGCACACTTGGGTCCTCCTGCCTCCAGTGAGACACCACCGTGGGCTCCTTTGCCTCCTCCCTGGTAGAGAAGAGGTTGTCAGTGCTGTGTTCTGTGCTAATCTCAATGCTGTCAGCGCATTTTAGGTCTCCCGTGTTTTACAATCCTATATGATCTAACCCCTTCACATATGTTTACACATGCCAGGAGACGTTCACATAAAGCGGGCACTGATGTGCTCAGCTCTACCATGACAAGGTACCTTTGGATATAGACACAATAACCTGTCTCACAAAAATGCAGGCATCTGGGACTCACACTTTCCTACACATTTGATTGCTGTATATGAAACGTGAACTAAGCATAACTGGAGTGGGTCCTACATGAATATTTGGTTAAAACAATTATTCTTAGAATAAATTTGGGATTATCTATGACTTCTGAGATTCAGAAATGCATTCACAGGTAATATTTTCATATTTTTCTTTGAACCAACCAGAGACAAAGCTTATTAAAAAAAAAAAAAAAAAAAAAAAAAGTTTCTTGAAACCAAGACCAAAGAGAAAATGCATCTCCCAATGAGACCAGGAGTCCTAGAAAAACTGAAATGCCATAAATAATGTTAAAATGCAGATTACAGAAGGTAAAAAGACAGAAAAATATGCAAGATATACAGATAAAGAGCTCTAAGTTGCAAATTATTGCATGCAGGGCTCTCTGAACTATTTGTGAAAGTACAGCCCCAAACATAATAGGACCTAGTCCTCAGTTTAGCCACATATAAACAATAATGCAGAGGCAGGAAGGCAAGAGAGACACAGAGCTTTGACAAGCTATCAAAGGCTACAGCCATTCCTCTTTCACCTGCACAAACCCAGCACAGCATGGCTTGACAGATGACAAACAGCAAGCTGTCATTTACACACATGCCTGTGAGTTGCATCTGGAGGGTCACTGCTATCCCAGCAGAAGCAACAGTTGGGTATTCTGTCTATGCTGACAGAAGCGTTTCAGAGGCAATTATCTTCCCTTCTACCAAGCAATCCCTTCAACGGTCAGAGCAGAGGCCTCCCC
Organism: Antrostomus carolinensis; assembly: GCF_000700745.2. Classification (NCBI taxonomy): domain Eukaryota; kingdom Metazoa; phylum Chordata; class Aves; order Caprimulgiformes; family Caprimulgidae; genus Antrostomus; species Antrostomus carolinensis. The sequence goes on from NW_010324002.1 coordinate 93,387, forward strand.
AGATATCCCCTGACAATTTGGATTCAAAGGCTGGAAACAAAAACCCAGTGCTCTCCCCTCGAGTAGTCTGTCTTCCTTTCATACGCTGTAGACATGCTCAGAAGGCTCATAGCAATTAAATGACAACAAATGAAGCAGGTGAGTCTTCCCTCTATTTTTCTTTTCACTTTCCACATTCCTTCCACTTAACAGAAGTATTTTATCTGCTTAACAGAATGTGCTCCAAGGCAATAATTATTTCAACGGTGGTACTAAAAGGTTTTGTCCAGCATTAGCTACACAGCTGTCTATGATGCACCTGCGGCATTACACCAGGGACAGGGGAATATGTAACACAGTATATAGGGGAAAGATTATACGCACATTTCAGTTGCTACGTACTCAGGTTGGAGGTAAAGTGCATCTTGTCAGACATCAGAAACAGCTGTTCGGCTGTTCTGATGGCACAAGAAGGCCTAGTGTCAATGTACTGATATGCTGCAATAGAAGACAAGAAATTCAAAAGTACTGATACAAGCGTGACGATAAAGCCTTCCCCACGCCATCTCCTTTTCATAGGAAACACTATATCATAGAATCATAGAATGGTTTGGATTGGAAGGGACCTCAAAGATCATCTAGTTCCAATCCCCCCGCCTTCAGCAGGGACACCTTCCACTAGATCAGGTTGCTCAAAGCCTCATCCAGCCTGGTCTTAAACACTTCCAGGGAGGGGGCATCTACAACTTCCTTGGGCAACCTGTTCCAGTGTCTGACCACCCTTACAGTAAAGAACTTTTTCCTAATATCTAATCTAAACCTCCCCTCTTTCAGTTTAAACCCATTTCCCCTTGTCTTGTCATTAATTGCCCTTATGAAAAGTCCCTCCCCAGCTTTCTTGTAGGCCCCCTTCAGGTATTGGAAGGCCGCTATGAGATCTCCCCGGAGCCTTCTCTTTTTCAGGCTGAACAGCCCCAACTCTTTCAGCCTGTCTTCATAGGAGAGGTGCTCCAGCCCTCGGATCATCCTGGTGGCCCTTCTCTGGACTTGTTCCAACTGGTCCATGTCTTTCTTATGTTGGGGGCTCCAGAACTGGACGCAGTACTCCAGGTGGGGCCTTACAAGAGTGGAGTAGAGGGGCAGAATCACCTCCCTCGACCTTCTTTCAAGCACTAGTACGAAATTAGCATCCAGTGGCCCATTTTTGTCCTTTGCCCTACGTATTAGCAAATGCGATGGTAGGACATTCATCAGTTCTTTCAGCTTTGTCTGCATTTTAAATACAGCATCAGGTGAGAGCAGTAGAAAAGAAAAAGCCTGCAAAGCATTTAAGCTAGTCTAGAATCTCTCACGAGAAACAGACAAGCAAAACAAAAGGAGATATAAAAATATATACTGATATAAAAAAAGTCCTTTGCACCAGTAATGCATTACTCAAAAAGAAGATTCAGAAGTAGGTCCAAAGAAAATAATTCAAATACATCAATTAATATTCAGCAGAACACTTCTTGTTTAGTAAGAGATACATTTATTTCACAGTAAAATGCCCATAGCCAGATCAAGGCACTATCTCTCACAGAAGGCATTTTAGTCATGGATTCCAGAAAGACGAAAATTTTACTGAGAACACCTCAAACATCTACACTTACTCTTCATTTATATTTTTAATTTGTTCTAATTTTGTATTATTCTGCAAAATGCCTAATGGCAACAAAGTAAAGATTAAGAAATTGAAGGTTATTATCAAGAAATAGCAGAATCTACACTACTTTACACAGTTAACACACTCTACCCTATACAGAGAATGCGGCCTACTGTGACCTCAAATACCAAAATGAAATCAAAACAAGACATACAAAAGAAAAAGAAGAAATATTGTAAGTGGAAGCTACAAGAAAATTCATTCCTTCTCCTGCCCATCAACACCAAACAGACTAGGCAGAAGAGCAGTCAAATTACTGAAATTGATGTCATATCAATTGGAAAATCAACTGAGCCCATACAATGAGCAGTAATTGCTCTCTACCAGATTCATGGGTCCAAGCTGTGTGTTTCCCATCTGCTCTTATGCAATTTAAGCAATTCTGAACTTTGCTCTCCGTTCCCAAATGTGTCACAGATTTATTAGCATGTCAGAGCCAATTCTTAAGATTCTCCACTAAGGTAAGCTATTAGGAGGAGTGAAATTTCTGTCTGTAATTGTCAGGCCAGGAAAATTCAAGGAGGACAATCACACATGACCTTACTGAACCCACCATGAAAAATTCATAAGATAACACAACACACACTCCTACCTACGTCTAAAAAAACAGGTCATTCTGTTCTCTCCTTGCTCTTGTATAAAGATATGTTTAGTGCCCAATGCAGACTACTGTAAGTAGCTTACAAAAAATTAATTTGTGTTTGGTTTTTGCTAATATAATGAGCTCCACCATGCATCTTAACTCCTGCTAGATAAGGACTGGAATCCTCTAGTAGCATATACGGAGCAACTAAGTCTTTGAATGGTTTTCAGGAAGGAAAGGGTTGTAATCCTACTATAAACTACATATAATTTTTGCATATGACAGTTCAGTCATAAACAGGTCACTGAATATTTGAGTATTATTTTACAATTTTCTCATTAGATAATAAGCAAATTATAATTAATTCCAAGCATATTTAACAATTTGTAATTTTCCCTCCCTTAACAGAATTTATACACTATTTAAAGATGCAGCTGCTCATGCTCTCACAGGAACACTAGAGTACAATGTTCTCATCTTTGAATCACACCAGTGGCGATGAGACACTGTAAAGATAAGGCTAAGATCCTGTGTGACAGATGACGATATAAACAAATTTGAGCTCCAAGGTTCGTATCTTATGAAATATTCTCTAATATTTAATGACAATATATTTTCCAGATGAACATACGTGTTAAAGTATGACTAATCCTTGCTTACATCACATGTGATATCCCAAGTAACGGTATCTCGGGTTACTCTCTCTGTTTTGGTAAACAGCTTGTACTGTGATATTAGAGAATTGATTTTACTTGTGTAGAATATTCTCATCTCTAACATAGGTAGATTACTTACCATTGCTAAGAACTCTGAAGTTCATAAGGACAGGCTTGCTATATATTTTTTTGTATATTCATACATATAAAATAATGTTATTACAGAAAATCCATTTTATATTGTATTATAAACTACTTTTGATACATCTAAACCTACACAGACTTTACTCTCTTTATAAATAATCTCTGTTATTCTTCATCATAATGACACTTCAAATCCTAATGGGTTTTCATTTGATGGAGCATTTTGGCACTGGCTCTATTGTTGCAATATAGAAAAATACCATTTTGACAATGATTAAAACGCACGTTGATGGCATAAATACAAAAATCTACAACAGTTAACAGTTATGTTACTTACATAACACAGCTAGTACTAAAATGTAATTAGTAGACTCCCTACAAGAGATAAAACATTTCTGCATTATTTAAAAACACTAATTCTTAGCTCCTGTGGTAAAATATCAAAGTAAATCAGTTAAGATTCTGTCCTCTGTGTAACAGCAGAACTTACACCAACTGAAGACAGAGAAATTTCCAGTTGCCCTTTATTCATCGTAAGTGCACCAAGTCCCACGGACTTTCTTCACCTCTTACTAAACTGTAAGACTCAGGTATGCTCCCGAGCGTTTGATTCGAGGTGTGCACCCTGAGCATGGTCAGGCTTAACACAGAGGCATATGCAGCACAGGAACAAAACAGAGGTGTGTGTGCAGCAGCCCTTTGGGAGCCCCTGAAGGTGCACGGTTGGAAAAAAGCCAAAAACATATCTCCTGGTCTATAACCCAGCTGATCAGGAGACTTGGATGACAAGAGGCACCTTCTGCATAGACTACATTCATCTAAAAGAAGAATACTTGTTCTACTGCCCATACGTTAAAGATAACAATAAATTGGAATAACCAGAATTGTTGCCTCAAAGAAATACTGACACAGGTGAACTCCAGAATATGGATTTACTCTACTGGAATATTAAAAAAAAAATCACAAAACACAAGGCTAAGTAGGTAAAAGGGGAAATGAATACCCTATATAGAAAAACGCACAACATTATTTCTAAAAAGTAACAGTTCATTGTATTTAGAGATCTTACATGATTAGAGATAAACATTCACAACAAAATGGGATAGAAATCTGTATGAGACTAACAAACTGGATTAGAGAATAGATCCTGATGTTTCCTGATGTTCTACAAAAAACATGAAGAAAGATTAAAGATGCCATCCAAGAGTACTTCATTCTAGTTTACAAAAGCTGAAGGTCTAAACACGGCCAGCAGAAAAAACATTTTTTTCAAATGCCTGACTTATATTTGAACATTTTCTAATACATTATGTGTTAACAGTTGAATAACCACGTGCACTCCTATGACTGAGACCTCTATAGGAAACCTTCAAAGTAGGAAAAAAATCAAAGAAGAGAGCCTAGAAGAACAAGCAATCTGAGCTCTTATATGAATTTCCTAGCTAGACTTCAAACACACCTGGAGCCCTACAAACTGTGGCAGCACAACTTAAGATGGAACCCACGTGTGTCACAGCCTGCAAGAAACAAGGTGACTCATTAAGAGTTTGCAAACCCGTATTTATGTCTAGTGGAAGAAAGATGAGGAAGCATGAAGAGGACAGGCTTCACCATAACGATTTGACAGCTTTGAAGCCATCTGAATCTGATAAAAACAAACAAAAAAGGAAGATGGTGTAGTATCAATCTCACCACTACTGTGCTTCCACTAAAGAAATATGATAAATACATGGAGAAGTAAGAAGGGTGTAAAGGAAAATTTAATAAAATACTTTTTCCTCTATCAGCAAACAAACTCCTCAAAGTTAAAAACATTTCTCCAAACCACTGTTATTTTTAACAGACATTAGAGAATTGGAAAACACAAAAGACAAGACCAACATTGTTCCAAAATTTCAAAAGGGTAAATATCAATGATGAGATAATGAAATGGCAGGTGCAGGTTTTAGTCTATGAAGTTATTACAGACATAGAAGTAATGAGAAGAAATATGATTTCACAAAATACATCTTATTGTAAGATTACAAGATCGTGGATAAAAGTTACTGCTGCCTCTTAACATTTTGCCGGAGATTTGTGACTTAACAATATCTGTCACTGAGGAAAACAGCATTATTTAATAATAGTAATAATAATAATAGACATATTAAATCTATCACAAATAGGCTAAATTAAAGATCACTAAGCATACCTACAACATTGACTCATCACAGAAAAGTGTTGCTAGTTCAATGCCACTAATATTCATGAATAGCCTCGCAGAATAATACAATAAACTGGGTAATAAAGTTTGCCATTATTTATTATGTCATCAGCTTCTGGGCCATCTGCAATGACCAGAAAAAGCCAAGTAATGTGAGCACAATTGTGCAACATGCATTTTAACTGAAAAGCAAGACAATGTATCTCAGAAAGATGATGTGACAGTTTCAGAGTGAGGGGCTGTGCTTGCCAAAGTTATATCATCCCTGTCCGCAGCACTGGTGCTACTCTGAAATACTGTACCTGGTTTCATTACCCATGTATACATCAGAAGCAAGGGTCTGCTGAGCATAACATCCTTCTGCACACTTACAAACAATGAACATTGCTTGAAAAACTGTTTTGAAGTGACTGTTACTTTGGCTCTATTTGCACTGTATTTAAATTAACATCAGCTGTGAAAATGATGGGTGAGTGAGGTTAAATTCCAGTTCTCTGTCTCATGGGATTTTAAATAGGCCAATTCAGTTGGGGGGTGGATATTAATTCACATGTATGAACAAAGAATCAGACTGTTGTACATGCTTTGTGCTCCTCCAAGGTCCACTGCTGTGAGGCAAAGGTTTTTTGCTTAGTACAAGAATACACAGGTTAAGTTTTAAGCCTCTGAGGAATGATTACTATTACAAACATTAAATCAGTAGTGCACATTACGCTGGTTTCTTAGACCATGCCGTACACCAATATAAAGCAACAGATTATAAGCCAAAGAGGATCTGAGCACCAAGTTTTGGGGTTTTTGCACCGCAACTTAAAAGGCAAGTACTCCTGACTGGCTGCAATGCGCGGCCGAGGGGTGCAGCGCCCGCAACCTGGACAAGAC
>NW_010324003.1:0-12013 GCF_000700745.2 Antrostomus carolinensis
GATAGCCAACTGAACATGAGTCAGCAGAGTGCACAAGTAGCCAAGGCCAATGGCATCCTGGCCTGGATCAGAAATAGTGTGGCCAGCAGGACCAGGGAAGTGATTGTCCCCCTGTACTCGGTACTAGTGAGGCCACACCTTGAGTAATGTGTTCAGTTTTGGGCCCCTCGCTACAAGGACATGGAGGTGCTGGAGCGTGTCCAGAGAAGGGCAACAAAGCTGGTGAAGGGTCTAGAGAACAAGTCTTATGAGGAGCAGCTGAGGGAACTGGGGTTGTTTAGCCTGGAGAAAAGGAGGCTGAGGGGAGACCTTACTGCTCTCTACAACCACCTGAAAGGAGGGTGTAGAGGGGTGGGGCTCAGTCTATTCAACCAAGTAACAAGTGACAGGACTAGAGGAAATGGCCTCAAGTTGCCATTTCTAAACTTCAATAAAGGGAAAGTTTAGATTGGATATTAGGAAGAATTTCTTTACTGAAAGGGTTCTCAGGCATTGGAATGGTTTGTCCAGGGCAGTGGTGGAGTCCCCAACCCTGGAGGTATTTAAGAGTTGTCTAGACACAGTGCTTAGGGACATGGTTTAGTCGGAGACTTGTCCGTGTTGGGTTAATGATCGGACTTGATGATCTTAAAGGTCTTTTCCAATCTAGGCAATTCCGTGATTCTGTATTTTTCCCAACAGCAAATTCCCATACTCTCTCTAATTTGTATGCTCTCACATTTTCCCTTTGGTAATATATTATTTTAATTTCAGACTTATTATTCATTAATCTTATTTTGGACTGCATTGTTCTGTATGAGCTCAGCTTCTGAAGGAGTCTTAATCATTCTCCGACTGCATTTTCCTCATAATTCTCTTTAACTTTCTATTCAGTAAAGACAGCAAATGCAAAAATTATGCGGTTCCCTATCACCATTCAGACCATTTGTATAAATAATGAGGCTTTAGGGTACTGCTAAGCCTCATGATAGCCCATTAGTAATCTCTTTCCAGAATGAAATTTACTCATAGTACAGCTACTTTATATGTCCTTTACTTTAAATCCAGTGAGTTATTTTGCATCCATTTACACAGGTCAAAGGCTGACATTTGCAAGAAGAAAACTGGTGAAAAGTCTTTTAATAACTTAACCTACCCACAGGGACACCTGACTTCACTCATATCTGCGCTATCCGTTATGGCACTACTTGGCTAAGATGCCAGAAGAGCAGCCAAAGCCCTTGTTCTTTGCAAGAGATAATCTAAATCATTATCAATATGCCAGTTTAAGGTACAATTTCATTTTCCTGTTCTCTTTCTTCCCCTTCCATCCTCAACACAAGACCTAGATTTTTTTTTTATTATTATTTTTTTTTAATAGAGAGTCCTTGCTTTTCTAAGTTTGGCTAGTTTGATTTTTCCATTTTGGCAGAACCACCAGAGGATTCAAGTGTATTTTTCTTTCTCTGTAAATATTTTTTAAATGCTCAATACCATATTTGAATACCTACCTTGCTATTCTTGTCTAAAATTTCATAGCAAAGGGGGTTATCACCTACTAATTCTGTCCCCGTGCCACATGGAAGAAGTATAGGTCATGGTGTAGGCATCTCCACACCATGGCTAATGAGGTAACACAATATATGGAAATTAATACAGCAGCAAACAAAACTAAAGCCTGTCAGAAATCTTATGGACTCCTGTACTGTTGTTTTCTGAATGTCATCTGCGTGGAAGAATGTGCATAAGTCTGTTGTCACTGATATTGGGAATAAACTTCTTAACACCAATGTAGTCTTAAGAAGCAGGTATTCTCCTCTGCCACCTCTTTTGCTGTTCTGGCTGCCAATCTGTTACCTACGTGGGCTGCAGTATTTCCAGACTGGTGAGCCTTTATCGTCACTTTCTTGGGTTTTTGCACTGCTTGTCCAAATTGCTCCATGAGCATGCCCCACCCCAAAGGCATATTTAGAATCAGTCCATATTTATCTTCTTTCCTTGAGATATTTCAAGAGCTCTTGGTGATTAATTCTGCCTTTTGTGCTGATGTACTTACAGGCAATGCTTCAGCTCCAATCACCTCATCGGTGGTGGTAACAGCATATCCAGCCATCCTCTTCCCCTCACGAACAAAACTACTTCTGTCTGTGTACAACTCCAGATCTGGTCAGTGAGTGGTTCATCCTTGAGATTGGTACGACTATCATACACCTGCGCTATGGTTTGCAAACCATCAGGCTCTAAGGATTCCTGGTCCTCAGTTTTAGACTGGAGGAAAATAGCAGGGTTTATCGCACTGCCTGTCTTAAGTCCCACATCGTCCTGTTCCAAGAGGACAACCTGGTACTTGAGCATTCTGCCAGGGGATAGCCAATGTTCCCTTTCTACTCCAGTACTGATATAAACAGTCAGTTGCTGTCCCATTTTGAGTTTTCAGGCCTCTTGTATCAAGAGAACTGTTGTGGTTACAGCTTGTAGGCATCCTGGCCATCCTTTACTCGCATCCCACAGGTCTTTTCCATTCCCCAGTCTTTGGGTCAGCACCCCCAGTGCCAGATGCTGTCTTTTGGGCACAAATAGTTCAAATGGTTTTGATAGGTCTGGCAGGCCCAGTGCCAGTGTTGACATCAATGCCTTCTTGATGTTTTGAAAGGTTGTTGGACATTGTGGGGTCCACAGAATCCCCCTGATTCTGTCAAGGTGTCATAGAGAAGTCTTACCATAAGTCCATAGTTGGGAATCCACAGTTGACACCAACCAGCCTTTTCGAGGAAAGCTCTCAGTTCTCTGGTATTCCTGGGTTCCTCCTTCCATTCAGTTCCAAATCTGCAAGATCCCTGTAAGATCTCAAAGCCCAAATAAATTACTTTTCCAATTTGGGCCTTCCTTCTGGACACCTGGTAGCCTCTTTGGCCCAAAAAGTTCAGTAGGCTAATCCTCATGTTTCTGCTGCACCCGCATATTGTAGAATCAGTCTTTCAGGGTTGCTTTTTCTCCAAATTTCTAACTCTTTGGCTAATTGATTTCCAAATATAGTTGTGCTATTTTTGAACCCTTGTGGCAATGCTGTCCATGTGAGCTGTATCTTCTGTCCCATTGTAGGATTTTCCCACTCAAAGGCAAATAAAGCCTGACTACTTTTCTCTAGAGGTATGCAAAAGAAGGCATTTTTGAGATCTAACACTGTAAACCATTTGTGTTTTTCTTTTAAAGCTGTTAGCAAAGTGTATGGGTTGGCCACCACTGGGTGCACATCTTGCACTATTGAATTTATAGCCCTTAAATCCTATACCAACCTGTACTTTCCAATTCCTGATTTATTTACAGGTAGGACTGGAGTATTGTACTCAGATTCACATTCTACTAATAATCCATATTGCATAAAATTTTCAATTATTCTTTCTAATTATTTTATTGCTTCCAGTTTTATAGGGTGTTGTTTTTGCCTTACCAGAATTGCTCTTTCTTTGAGCGTTACCTGCACTGGTTCTACTGCTTTGGACCAACCTGGTACCTCTCTGGCCCAAACCAAAAGTATGACGGCGTCCTCTACTTCTTGTGGAATCTCATTCCCTTTTGGGATGTCCTGTAACATAACAATTTTCACCTCTATGGCCCTTGATTCAGGTACTAGCAATGGTATGTCTCCATCCTTAAAAATTATTTTGGCTTCTAATTTACTCAATAAATCTCTTCCCAAGAGGGGAATAGCGTAATCTGGCATATACAAAAATGTCTGTGTAAAAACACGTGAGCCAAATCCACACTTTATTGGACTGAAGAAAGGCCTAGTTTCCCTTTCCCCTGTGGCACCAACAGCTGTTAAACTTTGACCACTAAACTTATACTTGTAAGTGTTCAAAACAGAGCATGCTGCCCTGGTATCTACTTTTTCATTCCCCAACTTTAACGTGACCAGGGGCTTTAGAATTCTCCTTCCCTCTGAATGGAGTTTGTCTAGGACCCTGTCTGTATTTTTGATTTTGAGGACATTCCCTTTTCCAGTTGTCCTTGCTGCTTGCAAATTGCACACTGATCCTGTTCGAGAGGAGTGTATGGAATTCCATTCCCTTTTCCAATTGTCCATTTTCCTTCCAAATTTTGTAACTTCATTTTAATACCCAGTTTTGATTGCCCAATAAATATATTTACCAGTGACAGAACATCTGTCTCTTTGTCTGGATCTAAGTCAGAATATTTCCAAGCAGTTTCGCATAACCACTCATAAAATGTGGAAGGTTTTTTGTCCTTCCCTTGGATAACCTGGTAATTACATTTTTCACCCCAGATGAAATTAGCCTTTGATTTCCAAGGTCTGTGCTGATTTATGAGGATTTCCCCTGTATGTTCCAGCCATTTCTTTCCACGCCTTTAAATCAGCTACAGATAAGGGCACTGTTACTCACACCGGCTCTCCCTCCAGTCCTACTGCCCGCCTCAGAGGGGCTTGCAATACAGCTCCTCCTCGTCTAGTCCATCCCACAATAGGACTGTAAGTTTCATTCCTGAAAGCTCTTTCTCCTTTTTTCTCCTGACCTTCTTCCCTCCTGTTTTCCACTTGCTTATTCTGTCCTTTATTATCAGCCTCCCTCTATTTATCTATTCCAGGCCCGTAGCAGAACTGACAACTGAACCCCTTTCTCCTCCACATCCTCTGTATCTTTCAATACTACGTGCCAAACCATCATTGTTTCAATCGATAGCTTTCCCATTATTCATTTCCATACTCAGTATCCTTAGTAATCAGTCCACAATCCTTCCAACTCCTGTAATCATTTCACAGAGAATAAATCAACATATGGTATCTAATCCCATTTTCCTTCTCTCCTACAAAACAACCTTAACTGTAAAACAGTATTATACTTTATAGTTCCATTCTTTGGCCATTTTTCCTGCTTATCCAAACTATACATCAGTCACCAATGATGACAGTACTCTATGAGCTGTTTCCAAGTAAGATCTATCTCCCCGATATTTCCCTGGTATTTCAATATACATCCCAGAGGAGATTTTTTTTTTTCAAAATCCGCCTGCCCTTCCACTGAAGGCTTATTTCCCATTACGAAACAAAATAGTACCTCTTTCAGTGGGACTCCCTTAGTTACCTTATTTACAGCAGGACTCTAACCCACAGTCATGGGACTCTGACCCCTTAGCTAGCTTTTACACCCGGGTGTCCCACAGACTTTCACCCATTGGGTTCCAATCCTTCCCTTAAAAAAAATAATGCTTTTTTTTTTTTTTTTTTCCACCCATCTCAGGGGTCTTGCCTTGAATTCTTCAGTCCAGGGATCGGAGGTTCTCCCCAAGAATCCCTCAGTGCCAGCTTGAGGCCCTGCGATTCCACGGATCTGTCAAATTCCAGAAGCAGAGTCCCATCTGGGTTGCCAAAACTTTTGTCACCAGAATGAACTCCTTAACACCAATGTAGTCTGAAGAAGCAGGCATTCTTTATTGCGGTGCTGGATGCACGGGGGATCACTCCACCTATCGTGCATATCGACCTGTCTCTCTACAGAAGCATTATACTATCAAAACATTCATATTCATTACTTTTCCAAGAAATTATTAACATATTCATCACATTTCCAGGAACTCATTTAATACATTTAAATGTCCTTTTCACATGCACACTGGTCGTCTTCGGGGGTCAGCTGATGATCATAGAAACTTTTGTCACTGTGCCCTTCAGTTGAACTTTTCTACTGCACATGCTTGGTTCATCTCTTGGCCTGTTTACAACACTTCTGTCTCCGCAAAAATGGTTTATTACAGCATCACTACCTTATCAAAGATTCAATGCCTCAAGTCTCCTGTTATCTACTTTAGACTATAAACTTGACTAGGCCGAGCTGGTATGTAACTAACTTCCAATGTCACATTGTTTAAGCAGAAGGGGATGTTCTTCCGGTATCAGGTGATATTAGAAACAATTTACGATGAAGAAAAGGCAGAATTATAAATGGAAAGGGTAACAAAGGGGAGTCAGTCATAAACCTTGTACCATCACAGTCATCGAGTCATGACTGTGGGGTCCTAACTTGTTAGCTCACCTCCCTTTTGCAGAAATGTGTGGTGGGTTGACCGTGGCCGGATGCCAGGTGCCCACCAAATCCCATACTATCACCCCCCTCCTCAGCTGGGCAGGGAGAGAAAATATAACGAAAGGCTCGTGGGTGGAGATGAGGACAGAGAGAGATCACTCACCAGTTCCTGGCACGGGCAAACAGCCTCGACTTGGGGAAAAAATGAATTTAATTTATTACCAATCAGATCAGAGGATAATAAGAAATAAAATCAATTTTAAAACACCTCCTCCACCCCTCCGGGCTTCCCGGGCTTAACTTCTCTCCCAATTTCCACCTCCTCCCCCCAGCAGCACAGGGGGACAGGGAATGGGGGTTGGGGTCAGTTCATCACATGTTGTTTCTGCCCTCTCCTTCCTCCTCAGGGGGAGGTCTCCTTCCTCCGCACCAATGTGGGGTGCCTCTCACAGGAGACAGTCCTCCATGAACTTCTCCAGCGTGAGTCCTTCCCATGACTGACAGTTCTTCTCGAACTGCTCCAGCCTGAGTCCTTTCCATGGGGTGCAGTCCTTCAGGAACAGACTGCTCTAGCGTGGGTCCCCCACAGGGTCACAAGTCCACACACACCAAAATCAAAATAACATCATCACAACACCAGACAAAAGTGGATAATTTACACACAATCCACCCCTTGTCTCTTCATCACAATTAAACAGAAATCCCCCAGAGTTGTCCCACTTTTCACTCTCTAGCTGTGCTCAGTCCATATTTTGCCCACTACCTCTCATCTCTCAGCTGTCCTGGCTGTGTCCCCTCCCAAGACCTTCGCCCCCCCAGCCTGCTGGGGAGGTAATTTTGGAGAGCCAGCTTTGGTGCTGCACGAGCACTGCTCAGCAGTAACCAAAACACTGGGGTGTTATCAACACCTTTCCAGGTACTGATACAAAACACAGCACTCTGAGGGCTGCTATTGGGAAAATTAACCCCATCTCATCCAGACCCAATACAAAATGTTTCCGAGCAATATCTGTGCCATGTGTATATGAATAATCTATTCTAATAAAGTTAAAACACAGAATGATCAATGTCTCCTCTTCTAGTCAAGTACAAAAACTCCTTTACCACACAAAGAATAAGTCTTTTATTTATTTTTATTAAAATGAGTAAAAGAAATTCTCTCTTTCTAAAATAATTACTGATGTAAATGTTAGGGTGAATAAAGTTCTTACAAATCAAATGAGCAATTCTCAAGGCTGAGAAAAGATCAGAGTACACACCAAGGGTGGCAGTACAGAAAATCATTGCCAGTGCCATTTTTCACAACAAGCACAGTGTAAGTTAAACACTTGCAAAGCACAAAGTTGCATTAGTACCGCCAAAGCCAAATGAATTTGTGAGTGCTATACACCGCTTTTCAGTTTTCCACTCCTGAGCCGTTAATGGAACATAATTGAGATCAAACTCTGGCTCTGTTTTCTGTAAGTTTAGAGTAGGGGGCAAAATTCCATGGTAACAGGACAAGGCAGTAAAAGCTGCTTCAATAGCTCCTGCAGCCCCCAAGAGATGTCCCGTAGCTCCTTTTGTTGCGGAAACTGCAATATTACGTGAGTGGTCTTTAAAAAGTCTCTTGATTGCTTGATTCTCAGCAGCATCTCCTAGAGGTGTAGAAGTTGCATGTGCATTGATATATGTGATGTCTTCAGGTTTGATCCCAGAATCTTTTATTGCTGCAGACATACACCTAAAGAAAAAAAAAGAAGAGAGAATGATGAATTTTTGTCAGTAACACACAAGTACAAACCAAAAGCAAAAGTATGAGATGTTTTAAAATACCTATCAAATATGAAAACCAGCATGACATACTTTACCAGAGATGCAAATGACAAGAGATGGATCAATCTACCTAAACACACCAGCATATGCATTTAGCCACCTGAGAAAGACAGTAGTTGTGAGGCCCACTCTACAATCAGCTGCTGCTAAAAATTCCACAGTTGGGAAAAATACAAAGAGAAAGAAAGAAGATATGACAAATAACCTTTACAGACTACATTATATATCAAAGACCCTTTTCAATGCAAAATTTGAAAACTACCTGAAATTATTACAAAAATTTAGGTTCCCTCCACTGAAGTTTCTCTAGTGTAGCAATGCATTAATGTAACATGCAGTACACTGGTCTAAGAAATCCCCTTGCCATTGTTAAGTGAAAAGAAAATTGCCCAGTTTTTACATTTTATTTCCCCTCATATTTACAGTACTAGGGAATCAGCAATTAAAATTGTTCTATCAAATAAAAATATTGGGAAATTAAAGAAAAATTCTGCAGTCATTCTCCTCATGAGCTTCTTTTGCATGCTTTCCAGAGGCTAGAAGATGTCAAGGAGAGAGCACCAATTTCTATATATAAAATGAAATCTACCAAAAGTCACACTCTTCTACTCTGATGCCGTATGTTCCATTCTGACTCCTGGTGACCTGTGGACTGTGAATGCCTCTGTACAACACACTCTTTTATGAAAACTACAGGGGGTCAATACAGCTCCGTACTGTGATTTTCTCACAGATTTCCCAAAGAAGCGGATGAAACGCACATCTCTCCTTGCACACACAGCTTCACAAAGTATCTCTGAGCAAAGGCCCACTGACTCTTCTCAAATTTATGAAAAATAAGCAAATAAAAGGAAGCTCAAAAAAAAAAAAAAAAAAAGATAGGACAGGCTGCTGGACTGATTTCAATGTCACCAGTACAGCCTTCTACCCTCAGAAGCATCCAGCTTCGCTTAGGTTGGAGGCCACTGGTGCTCAGTGTCGCTAGACAGTGAGCCAATATTCCGGTAAAAAAGATTTCTGATCAACCATGAGAGAAACAGATACGTTAATTTAGCTAAATATGTCAGCTGCAAGGAACATATTTACTTAAGGAGATAAGAGATTAATTGTTTAGAACATGCTTTCTGTCCACACTTCTGAGTCTGCCCTTGCCTCTACCTTCCTGCAGGTCTATTCCAACATCTGTATGAGTCTTCAACCAAAGTAGTTATTAGAAGATGACAAAAAATACATTCCCCTGAATTTTTTTGATGTGGCAAAGAGAATTGCTACAGAAAAGTAAGAGAAGCATACACATTTCAGATTTAATTCATACAGCACCACAGTCACAAAATACTGGTTTGAAGAATGTATTAAAATGTATTATCTCATCCCAAGGGTGGAAAGGCTCAACATTTTGAAGACACCAAGATTAACTTTCAACTACTTCCCCCTATGAATTTAATGCATATGCTACTGCAATCATAAAATTAACAAAAAATCTGTTACAAAATATTGCCATATCATCTCAAGTGTAAACAACTGTAAATCTGAGATAAGACACTCCTGATTAGTCAACTCACACCTTTTTTTAATTGCAGAACAATTAAATATGAATCAAATAGCATAGAGGGAAACCTGGTACATTACACTTCTGGAAAAATCTGTTAATCCAGTAACAATGCAAACACAGCTTTACGATACCATGCAGAAATCTGATCTCTTTGTGCAGTGATATATTGAATTTTGTTATTCACATACATTCGGAATAATGCTAGCTAATGCTTTACTAAAAATTCCAGTGTCAGCAGCAGTATGCAGCCTACACAAAGCTCACAAACTTACACATTTAACTTAACTGACAATTTAATTAGGTCAGTGATAAAGATTAGATGAATATCATCTACCTGTGAACTGGTTTGATTAGATGAACAAGGATGAAGCTTTACTGTCTCACTGAACAGCACTAAAGTGTATTTCCCATATGCCTTTCCACCAACACTCTTAGCTGCGTCAGAATGAAGTATCTAAACGGGATTGTAGCACCAGCATATGATCTAAATACTTTCCCTATGAAGAGCTGAAGTCTTCTCTAAATAAGAATAACCACAATTAATGTTAATTACATGTACGATAATTATTCTAACAAACTAGATCCTCCAAATGCTCTACAGCTTTCATCACTTGGTATTTCTTTAGGAACACTATTCCCCTTTCAGACCACAACAAACGACATGACCTGCTTTTGCAGTAGGGTCTCTCTTCTCTATGGACAACGGGTGAAGGAGAACCTGAAAAGGTTCTGTCATACCACAAACATCTTAAAAAAAGAGACTTCCATTGAGACTTATTTGTGTGAACAGCTGTAGGCATCAAATACAAAATATTTTCACACAGAGAAAGCTTTTGTAACTCTATGCAAAAACGCTGATTCTAGCAAGAACTGGCCTTCACTTTGTTACTAAAAAAAGAAACTAGGGGTAAAACCTTACCAGGAGCTCTTTCATTTTTCAAATTAATGTTTCAGGCTTTTGGAACATTAATTCAGGATTGAACAGCATTTCTCTATGAAAAGCATACAATAACAGAAAGAAATTTACCCGCTATAATTAACACATGAAGTAGCCATCACAATCAACATACAGTTCTTACCTGAATGCACCATCTCCCTCTGGATTAGGTGCTGTTATGTGGCAAGCATCACCAGAGAGTCCATAACCTAGAACTTCCGCATAGATCCTAGCACCTCTTTGTACAGCATGTCCATACTCTTCCAAGACCAGCACAGCAGCACCCTCTCCCATAACAAACCCTTCTCTCTGGGAATCAAATGGTCGACATGCCATTTTAGGGTTTGCATTAAAACTCGTGCTGAGGGCCCGAGCTCTTGCAAATCCAGCCAAGGACAAAGGACTAATGCAAGCCTCAGTCCCTCCAGCCAACATGACATCAGCATCACCAGCAGCAATAAATCTAAAGGAGTCTCCAACAGCATGTGCGCCTGTGGTACACGCAGTCGACACAGCGTGATTCGGCCCCTTCAGTTGGTATTTGATGCTGATATGGCCTGCTGCCATATTGACTAAAATCTTTGGGACAAAGAATGGGCTGACCTTGTTATAACCCTTCGTTTTAAATAAAGCAGCTGTCTCGGAAATCTCTTCCAGCGGAACCATTCCCATCCCAATCGCCACACCAGCACGTAAGTGATCCTGTTCAGACTGGGGAGACCAGCCAGAGTCCTTCATTGCTAGCGCTGCTGCACTGATGGCCATCACAGTGGCAGAACTCATGGATTTGATCTCCGACTTTGACACGAAGCTTTCTTCACTGAACTGACCCTCCTCATTTCCCCTTGGCACAGAAGCAGCCACTTTACAGGGGATGCCGGCATATTCTTGCCCATCTAGCGATTCAATCCCACTGTCTCCTCGGAGAAGGCGCTCCCACACAAACTGAGTCCCCACACCAAGAGGGCACACTAAGCCAATACCTGTAACAACTACTTTCCTTCGACATGCAGGCAGTGACTTGCTGAAAGCTCTTCTGTGGTTTCGTAAATGTAGATTTAAATTCAGACTCTGGAGATGAAGATTTGCAGTCTTTAACAGAACCTGCGAGCACTGTGAGAACATGGTGGAAACCAAATCACTTCAAGCACATTCCTGTGAATGGGGGGAAAAAAAAAAATTAAAAAAAGACACAAATACAATAATAAAACAGCCAATGTGAAAAACATTCCAAATACGCTAAATTAATAATCTCCTTTTTACATGAAAGCCTGTTTTCAGCCCTGTGGAAAGGAATGCAGTTTCTGTGTCTGTAATCAGCACTAGTATGTTATGGCAGACAGAGCATAGAAGCACATTCACTTTGCGAATGCCTCTAGTGGGTTTTTCTAGCTTAAGCTGCTAATGAATGTGACTTTGCACCACTGTGGGCTGTGAGGCACTCTCTGGTTTTGCTGCAAAACTCCCTCCGGGGCTTTAACCACCAGCTGGCTGGAGGTATCAACAATGAGCATTAACAGCTTCATTCTTCTCAGGGAGAAAGTGTATGTCCTGCATTATCTTGTTAAGGATGCTGTCATTTCAACCTTTAGGTCAGGCAGAATGGTCTAGAAAACTCAGAACAGGAGCCAAGGAACTCTTCCTGGTTCTGCCACTGTGATAGTTTCACTGGGCCAGCCCCTGGCC